>NC_072466.1:7923362-8223362 GCF_027596085.1 Anoplopoma fimbria
GTGAGTGATGTCTGTGAAGTCAGGACTTCAGAGTCTTTGTGAACATGTCGACATGTCATGCTAGCAGCAATTTATGTCTAATTTTTCAAACTTAATAAGACAATATTTAAAGTCTAAGTACCTGTATTATACATGCTGGTCATTGTTATATCTGGGAGAGATTTAGAAGTGTGGATGATATCGAGCTCCTGCTCCAGCAGAGATTCAAAGTGCATACTGTAAATCACTTTGAGCCAAAAAGCTGATGAGTGTAATCATTTTAACGAAACACATTGCAAAATCATCATTCAGAAAGATTTTCAACATGCACAGATAAGTACTTTTTAAAGGAATTTATAGAGACGGTAGGAGACATGCACATGTAATCGCACACACACACATACACACCGTGCGCTGGCTCGAGGAGTTGAGTAAACCACTGGAGAATGTGTGTAAACACACGATGAAGCACTTCTGCTCTTCTCTGCTAACCGCTTAGCAAAGTGTGTGTAGCCTATATGTGTGTGTGTGTGTGTGTGTGTGTGTGGGTGTGGGTGGGTGTGTAAAAGTTGAAAATCCGCTGGAAACTCTACAAGAGCATTTAAGCATCACAGCTCTCTTAGATGTCAACATCAGTAAACGCTCTCCTCTCTGTCTTCCCTCTTTTTTTCTTATTTTTCCTCTGTTTCTCTCTTCTCATCTTTTTTTCTACGGTCACCCTTGATCTCCTCATCTCTTTGTGCCTCTTTCTGCAATATGTTTTTGACACAGCAGTTTGATGTAATAGCACTTGATGTAAGTGCCTTTGGTGAGGGCAATCCTCTGATCTATTGCTGATTTAACAGGCAATGGAAACTAATGTAATGGAAAAAGTGAGATACTGCATTTTAGTCAACTTGATGTGTCAACACACACACACACCGTCACCGAAATAGCTCAGAGTGGACTCAACGGTGCATTCAGACCATATTAGAGCAAGTTAAATCATTTCTGATGAGCTCACAGTTAATGGTTTAAGCAGACAAAGCCGGGACTACACGCTCAAAGCCAAAACAAACTACATACCCAACATTCCCCTCACCTGACATCAGCCAGAGCTCAGGCCATCTCCATAGCAACTCATTTGTCTTCATTAGGGCTTGTCCGATGGGTTGTATTGCTCCCTGAGGGGATAAATGAAGTTGAATTAAATGGAGTTCTCAGATGGTCACTGATGATGAGTTTAAATCATGTTAAGAGAGAAACAAGAAAAGTGCCTTAATAAAACAGCATGGAAGATGTTATGGTGGATAACAGGTGTCTTTTAAAAATACTTTGGGAAATATGCTTTATTGCTGGGTCGAGAGTCTCCCTCTCTGTTAAAGTGGCTATCATCAATATGTTTATATTTAGGAAGGATCACATAACTACTTGTATGTGAAAGGTGGGACTAATCTGCAGATAATTAGCATCCAACTTTGCATCCATCTTCATTATGGTGCATTTCAGCGTCTTTCAGCTCAACTGTTTTGCTTCACTCATTAGCGTAGTTTCCTGCCACAGCAGGCAGCTGTTTATTGTGTAATAACTCCAAAAAACAACTGTACGCTACCTGCTCAGCACCAAACAGAAGGCAGACAGAGTTAGCAACTAGCTTGTGAACAACGTGGAGCATTTAACATCTTACAAGCCAGATATTTCCTTCTGGAGTTGATGGAGAACAGAGCTAAACAGTTTAAAGGAGAGAGAATTTTGAACTTTGTCAGGTGGCCAGAAACATGACTCCACACATTTTTACCTCTATAAGGTAACAATATGTCAAAGTTGTGTTTAGAGCTTGTTTCTGCTGCCAAAGTGGTCAAAAAAATCAGTTATTGCAGGTTTAAATGTGAAGCTAGTGCTAGGAGATTCTTAGCTTAGCTTAGCTTAGCATAAAGACTCACAACAGAGGGAAACAGCTAGCATTGGCTCTGCCCGTATGTAACAAAACCAGCCTACCAGCCCTTCTAAGCTCACTAAGAAATCTGTCTCTTGACTGTTAAATCTGCACGAAAACCAGAGCGTAGAAACACCAAGTTATGGAATTATATATCTTGGGCATGGCATAGTGACTCATTGTAGTCTCTGCTGGTTGCCTGGCTACCTGAAGTTAATGAGGTGCTTCAGAGATGCTAGTAGGCAGATGTTTTACATTTGGGTAGAGCCAGACTGTTTCCCTCTACATCCATTTTTTAAGCTAAGCTAAGCTAACAATTACTGGCTCTAGCGTCATATTTAGCGTACAGATATGAGAGTGGAATTGACGTTCTCATGTAACTCTTGGAAAGAGAGAAATCTAACATATTTCCCAAAATGTCAAACAATTTCAATACCTTTTTTACAATACAAATGTGTACTTTTTAAAATAATCAACACTATGTCCCTTATACAGTACCTGAGACTGGCATCTGGTTCTCAGTGTGTCGTGTCCTCACCACCTTCCCACCTTGCACCCCTTTAGGTGAAAACATGACAGTTCTAAACACGGCTGATTGGCTGTTGGGCTGCAGCAGCCCGCCCCCCGCCCCCAGCTCCAAGGACTATGGTACAGAGGTGCATGTGTGTGAATCCAAGGCCAGTGGTCATACAGTATTACTTTAAATGCAAAAGGAATGGGTTTTCTATAGTTAAGGCTGGTTCGAGATCTGATGGTCTTATTTTTTTTGTTCCAGAATTGCAGTGATTTTTCTTTTGCTGTGCAGTGTTCCCTGCTCTTTGGATCCCATTGGATTTATCACAGTGTGTGTGGAGTTTTTACATTGTTGCAGGGTTCCTACTAGTTAAGAATTTTATATAAAGCTGGGGAGTTTGATAAATTGTATTGGGGAAGTAAGGCTGTATTAGGGAATTTTGTTAAAGCATCACCTTGTATGATTGTATTTTTTAATTTGATCATTACCAAACATTTAAAATGTCGAGGAGGAATGAAACTTTTAGGTCATGGTGGTGTTTTGAATTGGTTAAAGTCTTTTAAAAGCTGGGAAATGTTCTATCAATTATAGTGGGAACCCTACACACAGCATTTGCTCCCATACTGGAAATGCATGGTAGTTTTTTGTGTGCGTGTGTTTGTGTGTGTGTTTGATGGTACTTGACTCCTGGCCTCCCCTAACACTGATCTTCTCTGCCTTCCTAAAGTGAAAACAGAGCCTATGAACAACAGCGATACAGTCACTACGACAGGCGACACAGCACTGGACACGTATGCAGGCTCAGGTAACACACACACATCTGCCCAACAGAAATGCACTCACGTACTATTTCCCCATCAAGAGGAAAAAACAAATTCACATGTCTCTGTACTAGCCAGTTCTATATCAGTCTTTTTTTTTACCTCATACGAACAAACAAACACCCTCATCCATTCCGGCTGGACCCGCTGAAAGCTTTAATCCCATGAAGTATTGCCTGTCCTTGGATTGCGTCATCAAACGCTGGCAGAGGGATGAGAGAGAGCGAGAGACATTTTTACACTTGTCCCTTTTTTTTTAGACTCACACATGACCTCGTGCTCCCCCACGCTGCAAAAACACATACACACTGAGACACAAAACCATTAAGCAACACACAGTGAGGGTTCAGAAGCAGCGGGGCATTTGTCAGTATTGAGCTCTGACATCTCAATGACCACAAACAGACATTGTGTTTTACTATGAGGCCCGCCGTAAGGGTTTCATGGACTACAGTGATCTCTTAAAGGAAAGAACTTGGCTCCTCTCCATTGAAAATGCTTCAAGTTATGTTTACTTGAACAGCGTTTCAACTCGGACAAGCCCGAGGAGTTGAACTGTTTTGTTCAGGGGTGGTTTTGTTAAATGTGAAAGGAAACAGAGGATTTGAGTTGACACCATCCATAACCTTGTTGTTTTTGATTATTGTGCTTTTTTTAGTAATCACCAGCAGCGGGTACAGCCCTCGTTCAGCACACCAGTACTCCCCTCCGCTCTACCCATCAAAGTAAGTCTGGCTTTTTTTTTTACACAACAGAAGCTGCTTTCTAAGAATCCTTATCAGCATGCCGTCTCCTATACTTTATCTTTACCGTCCTATTCTGCCGTCATCTGTCTTGTATCTACCTCACCTCTCATCCCTCTCCTCTCCCAGGCCCTATCCTCACATTCTCTCCACGCCGGCAGCCCCACCCATGCCCACGTACGCCGGTCAACCCCAGTTCAGCAGCATGCAGCAGTCGTCCGTCTACACCGCTTACTCCCAGACAGGACAGGCATACGGACTGTCCTCCTATGGTATAAACAAACCCACATTTACAAAGACACACAGTGGCTGCACTAACAAACACATTTATTTTATAATCCCCTGCATAAAAGTGTCCAAGTGAAGAAGAAAAAGTGTGACCGAAAACATATTTGTAATGTACTAAACCTAAAATACTTTTAGATAGGAGAACATTGTCAAGTGTTTTCTGTGTGATTATAAATGGACAAGACCCCAGAATTCAACCTTTAGTTGTTATAGTTTATTGTTTGACTTTAATTGGCTTTATAATACGCAAGTAAAAACATAAAAATACTCAGTGTTTCAAATTCAATATTTCCACTCTTACAAGCATAACAAAGTAAGATCATTTAAGCCAAAACCATAAAATGGCATAAACATTTATGATGACCTAAGACATGTAGTTTCAAGAAAATAAATTCTGTTAATCTTTATCTGTTTTAACAGTACAGATTTCTGAGGCTGTAACGTATGCAAACACAATGTAATGTTGTTTTTGTTGTTGTTGTTGTCACAGACCTCGGTGTGATGCTGCCAGGCATAAAGACGGAGAGCGGCCTGGCTCAGAGTCAGTCTCCTCTGCAGACAGGCCTCAGCTACAGCCCCGGCTTCACCACACCTCAGCCCGGTCAGACTGCATACTCGCCCTATCAGATGCCAGGTCAGTTGGAAACATATACTATCAAACAATTAAGCTTTTCATGCCTCTATTGTCACTCCAATCGCAATTATTTTGCATTATTTCCTGTTGAAAATGAAGGAAATATCCTCAGGATTTTTTATATTCTAGCAGAAAAAGAACTTACCTTTCAATGCTATGACTTTGGCATAATTGTTTTCTGTTTCCATTTTGCTTTTCTGCATTTTCTCTGTCTAATCCATCCTCTTCTTTTTGTCCCAAGGTTCCAGTTTCACCCCTTCCTCAGGCCTCTACGCCACCAACAACTCAGTGTCCAACCCCGCCAACTACACTGCCACACAGCAGGTACCTCAGAGTCTATATACTGTATGTGTGTCTGTGTATATGTCTTTAAGTTTAAACCTGAACTGCTGGTACAGCTGAAAGTTAGCTCAAGTAACATTTTCCCAGGCCCAATAAGAAAGCCCATTTCCTAAGGGAGTTCTTTCCAGAACAGATCAACCGTGCTACATGTTTGCTCTGAGTGAATGTCAGTTTCCTCATTCTGCTGGCTCAAACTAAAGGTGAAGATTTTGTACGATGCAGTTGCGATAGTATTTGAGATCAGAAGTGGTTTCCCAGTCAGGCTCCCACACAATGTTTCCTCTTTCAAGAAACAGAAATCTAATTACAATGTGAACTTGCAACAAACTTACGAGAGAAACAGACAATGAATCTTTGTGAAAGACTGTTTTGTTCTGAATATTTCTCTGTGTCCAAGTGATGAATTGTATTGTGGTAGTAAAATGCTTAAAGGGGATTTTAATGGTCCACTATGATAGATGTTGCTGTTTAGAGGGAGAAAAGTCAAGGTTTGGCTTGTGTGGGTGGCTTAAGGGGAATATAATGTGTATAAAGTGTGTGTTCGGTGTGTGTGTGTGTGTGTGTGTGTGTGTGTGTGTGTGTGTGTGTGTGTGTGTGTGTGTGTGTGTGTGTGTGTGTGTGTGTGTGTGTGTGAGAGAGAGAGACAGAAAGGGAGAGAGAGACTGATAGACAGCAAGTCTGTGTGTATACAGTATGTGTGAATGTGCATGCTTGCATACACACTTTTATGCCTACACACCAACTGTGCATGTGTGTGTGCATTCATGTGGTGTGCTCCACTTTATAAGGGACTTGTGGTGATGGACGTAGTGACAGGTTTAGAGCGCTGACTCATAAAAGCACCCATCTCCACCAGGACAGTAAAAAGCAGCAACACAAGGCTTTAGTTTTTTTGGACATATAAACTACAGATCCGAGGGAATAAAAGATTAGAGAAATGAGAAGGAACACTTGTAAAATCTCTTCAAAAGTCAGTTTGAACCTCTCAAGACAAGTGAAACATCTCAATTTTCCACTTTTTTTTTGTCTTTGCCCTCTTGTGAGCTCATAATTCATGTTATTCTCTGCAGGATTATCCCTCATATACGACGTTTGGCCAAAACCAGTATGCCCAGTATTATTCCGCCTCCACTTACGGGACTTATATGACCTCCAACAGCGTGGATGGCACAGGCTCCACGGCGGCTTACCAGCTGCAGGATCCCGCTCCTGCCATGACCGGACAGGCTGCTGAACTTCACCCAGGTTTGTATTTTAAAGACGCGGATTATCAACACTCCACCACAGTTCATAAAATATGCAAACAAATGTCAGGTTCCACACCGCTCCTTCAAACTGGCTCCACAATCTTGTTTTCCAGTAGAAAAATACCACAGTTTGGGTAACTGAGTTCAAAACTCTCTTCCACCCATGATGAAGCACAGGAAGTAACTTCAGACTGTTGTCATAGTTACCTGGCATCGTACTCGCTAATTGGAGGATCGGCACATGTTTACATTAGCCTCAGAGGCTTTGATTAGAGTGAGTTTATGTTAAATATTGCACCTTTGTAGACAGGTCAGAGAAAGAGCAAAGAAGACGAAATAAGAAAGTGAACACGTGTACAGAAATACAGAAATATTTTACATTTTTCCTTTAATTTATCTTGGCTGTAATTCAGGTAGCCTAATTAAAGTAGGTTATCATTCTTCCTGTCACTGGCACTTTCCTTCTTGTTGCTTTTCTCACAATTTTTTTTTCTCTCCTCTTGGATTTACAGTTGGTATCTGTGTTTGTTTTGTTTTGTTTTTGTCGCTCACATATTCTTTGTGTATTTTTGCGTCTTCATCCTCCCCCTCTCTCTCGGTCTCTCCCTCTCTCCCTGATTGAGACATAACAATATGAGAGCCGAAGCTTAGAGTCTGGTTCTGGTTACCACGCAGCAGTGGGACCATATGGCATTAGGAGGAATGTGTGTGCTCACATGTATGCATGCTCCTGCAGAATTTTGTATCTTTGCAAAAAAAAAAAAAAAAAAAAAGCATCAGATTACCTTTTAATTTATTGCACAGCTCCATCTGCCCCCTCCTCTGTTAAATCTTTACATTGCATGTTATCATGAATCAGTCCGAGTACCATTGGTGCTTTTGTTTAGGTCCATTGGTAGTCTTGAAGTTGATCTGCTGTGCCAATTACTGTGAATTATTAAACCTGACAAGATGGTTTATTACTGTACAAAGTCTGAGTTATCGCTTTTCCTGGAGTGGATACTCCAAAACACCTGTGGGATCAGCCCAAACCACATCATTACTGTTGCTTTAATGCAGCAAAAATACAGTTTGTGATTGCTTGTGCAGCTCAAGACAGACATTTGATCATTCGTAAATTCAAAATGTTTCAAATGTTTATCCCTGCCTGTGTTTGCATACACTCTCAGGGGACTTTGATACAGTGCAGAGCCCCTCCACGCCCATCAAAGAGCTGGATGACCGAGCCTGCCGGAGTGGGGGGTCCAAGTCCCGGGGCAGGGGCCGCAAGAACAACCCCTCCCCTCCCCCTGATAGTGACCTGGAGGTAAGGGACCAAAGAAACACCCACTCGCCTGAGCACTTACTTATTGAATATTCCATTTAAATCTCAATGGATGCGATATCCCGTTGATCGTCATCCTCTCTGTTCTCTGGAGTCACAAAACAACAGAGGAGAGGCTGATAGATAGCGGGACCACCCGTGTCCCTGTCCTGTTGAGCATGAATGTACATGTGGGCTAAAAAAGATGGACATAACAGTCTTTCATGGTCTCTTTTGTTTTGCTCTCCAGAGGGTGTTTGTGTGGGATCTGGACGAGACAATAATCGTCTTCCACTCTCTGCTCACGGGCTCCTACGCACAGAAATATGGCAAGGTAAGATCCCGCCTCCACTGGCTGTCTGTTATTATTATGTTTTAATCTCTATAGACACCCTTCACTATCTCAATATATCCATTCACTTTCTTTCTGTCTGCCAAAGTGGAATCCAAAAGTATAGCTGGGATTACATCCTTCTGGTTTTGATTAAATAAAGGCTGATGAATCTTCACACTGGCTGCTCCAGCTTTTCTTTTAAATACAACAATTGGCCAAATGGTGGATTTATAACTCAAACCCTTGAAGACAGGCTACAACTTCTGCACTTTCGAAGCTTGGAGAGATGATATGTAATCCTGTTACGAACTGACCCAAGAAAGCATTTACAGACAAGTGTATAATTCTCCCTGGTAATAGGGGGGACATGTCCTCCTCACTTTTGCAGTTTCAGTTTAATCTGCTCTCTAAACATTTAACTCTGACTGTCCAGCTGCCAGCATCCAAACGAGACAAGGGAGGAGTTGATAATGTTGCTCAAACCCTTTTCTTTTTCACTTTCAGTTATTACCTTGAGCTCAAAGCAATAACTCTGAGGTACTCTAGCAGTGAAAGCTGCGTGGGCTTTCTGTTGCCCTGGGCTTTGCCTCACAGGCTACAAACAGGCTATACCATGCCCTGTGATTGGTGGAGGTCGTTGCGGCTGTAGACAGTGTGGCAGAAAGGGCTGAAAGAAATATATATTGCGGAATTTTTTTTTATTCCTACTGTTTTTATGTGTGGTGGTTTTACCTCTAAATTTCACTCTTATGCAGATTTTATTAAATGGAACTGTTACCTGTTTTTTTGAATCTATATATGGATGATCTTTTCTAAAAGGTTAAAAGAGTGTAAGACAGGATGTATGGGGGGAATCTTATTAACCATCTGATGTACGCTAATGACTTAGTGGTCTTGTCTCCTTTTGGCGCTGGTTTACAGCAGCTGCTCCGAGTCTAAAGTTAAAGTCTGCAGTATGACATTAAATTCAACTCTAAAAAGAGTATTATGCCAATATGCTGGCTTGTTCAAATGTTCCTTTATGTACAAATTTAAATGTTGATTGATTGAGTCAAATATTTAATCATTAAGGCCCATTAAGACTGAGCCAACACAAAGTGACACAAGGTATTCCTCTTGTTTTTGGAAACATAGGAATACATGTCTTTATGTCTTTTAACCACTGGTGGCTTTTGAATGGAATGATTATACCTGTTACTTGGTGTCCTTGTATTGTATTTATTTGTTTGTATATGTATTCATGTGTCTGGAGTTCAGGATGTTCAGGAATGTAATGGTAAATTCTGATGATGACCACATCTAAAAAACTATTTAAATGTGCTATATATATATATAAGAAATACATTGAAATGAATTTAACATTTCTATTGCTTACATTAGTTTAATCATAATTTAACATGCAATTTTCTTACTTGCACACATGTTTATTTCAGTCTTAATTTTTAACTTATTTGGTGGCCCACCTTCCCACCTACCAGCTTCACTGTTTATAGTTTCCTTTATTTGAATAGTTCTTGGCTCTGATCTGGGATCATCCTATGTGGCCTAGGCTACAGATTTTTTATTGGGTGATGTCGTTTCCTGTGGGCACCAGTGCAGCCACCAGCCTGCCTGTACAGGCTCTGCTTCCTACTCTTCAGCCCGCAGAGTCCATTCTGATATTCTCGTTTGGCAGTCAAAGAAAAAGCTGGCACGGCACACACACACCATTTGGAGCCAGACTCACATAGAGCCATAGGAGCCCAGCATTTTACAGATAGGGGATGTGGGCACCGATGTACGGCTCTGCAGTCGTTGAATTTAATGTTTGGCGATTGGTATTTAATGGGAAGAACTTGGGTACTTGTACATCTGTCTTTGTTAGGATTTTTATAACCTTCAGAATGAGGGCGTTTTTTAATTTGAGGACATTTTGGCTGATCCTCACTTCTTCAAAGGCCTGTTTGAGGTTTAGGTTAGGCATTTAGTTGTGATGGTGAAGGTTAGGGTAAAGGGCTGAGGAATGCATTATGCCAGTTAGTGGACTCACAAAGATAGAAGCACAGGGATGTGTGTGTATTTGTTTTACTCAATTTGTGGTGAAATAAATCTGATTATACAGTCACATTGTGGGGACTCGCCTTCCTTTTGGGGACAAAAGGCATTTACAGTTAAGGGTGTAAACTTAATTTACAGTTAGGGTAAAGTTTAGGATTATAATATCACAATTTGAGTCTTTGCTGAAGTAGAAAATAATTCTCTTGACTTGCAAACAAATGATAAAAGAAATGTGAATAGCTCAAATAAGCTTTCATGTTACCGCTGATGTTGTGCCGTGTTTTTTTATTAAAAATAATTGTAAGATCATTTGTTCACCTCATTTGCTGTTGCTGCTCTCAAGAAATGTAGTGGCAGCTGTGTCTGTTCACACCTCGCCCAAAATAGTGTTTACACTGTTGACATAGCAACCACAAGACCTAAGTACCCTTCTCATACGGGCTTTAAGGGTATGTCTGCGCTAAAATTATGTTTCACTTTTTTAATAAATATACATAAATACACACAGAGTTCTTATAATGATCATGAGGTGTTGAGTTTCCAGCGTTCAAATGATAACAGCAGAGGTGGAGAGTGGAATTGTTTGAGGCTACCTTTGCCAGGACGAAGAAGTATTTAAAATTCTCTGTGATTGATTGAAGTTGTCTGGCAAAATATTACAAAAAAAAAAGCAACCTCAGCATTTATGGAGCCCAAAGCAACAGCCAAATTCAACTGCTCAAAGGAAATAAACACTTTTCAGCCATGAGTGTTTCGACACACACTGATGTCAGTGACTCTCACCTTGGTTGGCTGCCAACGTAATCATTACCTGAGAGACATAAGTGCCTCTTGTCTCTGTGATTGACAGGGAAGCAGGAAAAGAAATACAGTCAAAATTGCTGCTATCACTATTAGCAGCTCTCAAGTTCTGGAGAGAGCTCAACACTTTCTTTGCCTGTGTGCCTCGCTCACTTTCACTCTCCTTCCTGTTAGTCTCTTTCTATTCTGGTCGTCTGACGGCGTCAGCGAATCGTGCGGCAAGCTGTCGTCCCTTGCTGACCTATCACAGATGATGGTTTTTGCAGCTGAGCCCCCAGCTCACACATACACACACACACACAAACCATTCACATACCGCATACACTCCGAAGCGTCTCCCTTTGCAACACACGCATGAAGTCAAAACACTCTTACTCTCACCCCCCCCTACAAACAGCCCACCAGCACCGAGTATAAGGAATGTTGATGGGACAGAACAAGTGCAACCTGTCTGTCAGCATCTGCTGTGATGAGTGGAGCGAACCAAATCTAAAAGTGGGGGTGTCGGGCATGGGGTGTGAATTTGGAAGAAGTAGGATTTCTTTCAAAACAGAAACGTTTTTTGGGGACAGAAGGAGGTGACGTCTCTCAGATAGTTTTTCATAAAGCTTATGTCATAATGTTAATGATTTTGTTATTTTCCTCTTCAATTAGGACCCTCCTATGGCAGTAACGCTGGGTCTGAGGATGGAAGAGATGATCTTCAACTTGGCTGACACACACTTATTCTTTAATGACCTGGAGGTGAGACACACGTCACACTGATGTAAAAATACACAGATTGTAAAGGGCATTTTGCAAGACTCGGCGATTTCTTGCACATAAATCAAATTTTGCACAGAGCACGACATAAAGCACTTAAATACTACTACTAGTACTACTGTACTACCCTCTAGTGGTGTAAAGTGGTGTATCATACCACTTACTGTCTGGGCTGCACCATGTTTATATTCTAATTTTAGTGCATGCTGTCTTGTTATAATTGTTTGTATGATAAATGGATAAATAAATTGCCAACATGAATACATTGTAAACCTATTTCTATACAGAGGTCATTTGTGACTTTATTTGTCTCAATATAGCTTACAGTATACCCATCTGTTCTCGTACTTCTGATGCTGTGACGCTTGAATTTCCCTGCATGGAATAAATGGTCTTTTTAATCTTATTTGTGTTTTTTTGTGAATGTGTGTGTGCACAGGAATGTGATCAGGTACATATTGATGATGTGTCATCAGACGACAATGGCCAGGACTTAAGGTGAGGATTTAACAATGCGCACTGTTTAAATAATAAGTATTGTGTTAAAATGGTTGAAGTTATTGAATTCCATAGGGTAATAATTACAGTATTTTTTTCTGTTGTTTGGCTCCTTTTTATTGTAATATATCATGTAAAAAAAGTAACAGTAAAATATATTCATTTCTTACTATATGTTTGCATTTTAAAGGTTGTAATGAATTGCATCCTTTTAAACACACACCGGCAGTTATGGTCATAGTACTGAAAAAATTAAATAACCATTTGATCTTTTTCCAAAGGTGATTCTTCAAATAAAATATATCATTATTATTGACAGTACTTACAGTTTTGCAACTGATGGCTTCCATGCAGCTGCAACCAGCGCCAACTTGTGCCTGGCTACGGGTGTCCGCGGCGGGGTCGACTGGATGAGGAAATTGGCCTTCCGCTACCGACGAGTCAAAGAGATGTATAGCACGTACAAAAACAATGTGGGGGGTAAGCCAATCTGACTGGAGTTTGCTGGACACCGAGAATAGAACAGAGGGTGATAGAGAGAGGGAGGTTTTGTTTATTTGAACGTGTAAAATGTCATCCAGATTAAAGATCACAGATTAAAATTGTGTCTGAAAAGATTAATGTAGCAAAATAATTGGCTTGTTTCATAGTGTTTTCCATATATTCTGGACAGCAGCTACAGTGTATAATAGTTATAATAAAATAATAATGGTAAATGTATGATGCTTTAGCTGAAAACTGAGATTTAGGAAACCTTTTTTTTATTATTAAAAAAAAAGCGAAAATTGGAATTGGAAGCCACATTCTGGGGGCAAGAATTAAATTAATACCTATTAGAGGACACAGAATACAGAATATGCATGCTGTACATTTTATTTTAATTCAAACAAAGAATTCAGTCATTCTTTATAAAAACAGCAAACTACTATATATAGCGATTTATATCTTTTTTTGATCTATATGGGTTTGTGAAAGCAGATATAAATATCAAATCTGCTGTTGGGTCTTTATTTTAGTAGATCCCCAATTGTTATTGTTTTTATTTAAACAATTTCATGCCAGAAATAAAAATGTATACCTAGATTTCCTCCTAACATTTATTTATGCTATAGTGCAAACTATTCTAAAACAGTATTTAGACTGTAAGACATTAAGGCACCTGTAAATGCAGCTATGAACAACTAAAGACATTTCACTTTTAAGCACCATTTAAATTAAAACCTCATCATTATAGTTTGTAAAGCCCATATGTGATATTACGTTAAAGGCCCACATAAAAATATAAATACATATAAATCAAACCCAAGTGGACTTTGCTTATTGTGTCTTTACCTTTTGGTGCTTTTAGCCTGTGTGTGTGTGTGTGTGTGTGTGTGTGTGTGTGTGTGTGTGTGTGTGTGTGTGTGTGTGTGTGTGTGTGTGTGTGTGTGTGTGTGTGTGTGTGATGCTTTGAGGGTTTAATAAAGCCGTGCTGTGTCTTAGGTCTGCTGGGTCCTGCTAAAAGAGACGCCTGGCTGCAGCTCAGAGCGGAGGTGGAGGCTCTGACCGACTCCTGGCTCACCCACGCACTCAAGTCTCTGTCCATCATCAGCTCCAGGTGACTCTTTTGTTAGATGGGTCCTTTCTTTCGCAGAGACTATTCAAGATTTAGAGCGTGGGAACCAAATAATGCAAATGAACTCATGGTCCATTAATCCCTCTATCGATCCTTCATCTATCCCTTCGCCCACTCTGACATAAGAAGGTCTGCTCTCTGTGTCTGCCCCACAGGAGTAACTGTGTAAACGTGTTGGTGACCACAACGCAGCTCATACCAGCGCTGGCTAAAGTTCTCTTGTATAGTCTGGGATCGGTTTTCCCCGTCGAGAACATTTACAGTGCAACAAAAATAGGTAAGACACACAATAATCTCAAAATTGATGGAAATGATCAATGACCGTGATTTTTTTATTAACCGACTATTGTTCCACTTGTGGTATTTTAACGGTGCAAAGGTCACATGTGTTTTGTTGGTTGTTCATTATTTTTGATGTTTCTTCAACTACTCCATATGTTACCTATATCCTGTTCCTTGTTTTGATATTTAACCAGTTGCTTTAGTTGGGCTCAGGTTCACTGAACGGCTGCTTGGGAATGTTTCAGTTACAGTATGTTTTATTTTACACCCTGTGTGTGTAACTGAACCCAGTTCACATTAAATCAATAGATCATGCTGGTTACACTTTGGCCAAACAGACACACACTTTCACCTTGAGCAAGAGGATATCGTAGTAGAAGTATATAATAGTAGTAGAAGCTTTATAAATTAAATTTGTAAATAAAAGTTACTATTATAATACTATGATAACGTCACAATACATCCTTCTCTCTTATTCAGTGCTCCCTCTTGTATATTAATACAATAGTATTACAGTAACTGTTAGTATAATATGTTTTGATTCAGGGTTATGTGATATTTCTGTGTAATTTAAACAACTTTATAGTACTTACATGAATGCACTGTGAAACAGAGACCCTGAGAGGCATTACTTGTAACATGGGGCGTTTATGACTTAAGACTGATCACAATATGTTTCAGTTTTTTTTTTTTTACATACAGCTAATATAATAAAGCCATGTGAAATTAATTTTTTTTGTATTTTTAGGGTCAAACTGTATCTTTAAATTGCAAATTTCAATCCCAAAGTGACATGGCGTTTTTTAATAAAAACACTAAATAACTTTAGGTAATTAAAATTGTGCTGGAGTGCACTTTTTTTTTATAATTGCTATAAATTATCACTGATAGAGCTGCTGTACAACAGTGCAGAAAAATAAAATGTTTACAAGTTAGCCTTAAGGAGGATGCAGATAAAGAACACACACCCATGGTTCACCCACCACACAGGTGTTTTCACTTAATTAGCCTAATTAGACCTTTTTCTAAAGCCTGTGCTTGATTGACATCTCTCGGACTGTCCTGTTAGATGTTCATTATGGTGGGGGAAAGTTAAACATGCATCATTCTTATTGGTTCATGAAGTTTAGTGACCTCACGTGACTCCAGCATAGCTCCACCCACTTTCTACCTGAGTAGAAGTCTAATCAGCCAGAATGATTGAAAACACCTGTGTGGGTGTGCAGGGTCTTTATGTTTAATCACAGGTTTATTCTACGGTTGGTTACAACGATGTAGCGCAAACGATACGGAAAAAAACCTCAAAATCATATATGTGTGTTTATGAGCTTATGTTTTACTCAGTTCAACCCCTGCAGGGCCTTTATTCAAATTCACGTAGAAATATAGTATCCGTGGTAAATTTCCAGGGATTTAAAACTGTTTCAGGTCAAATGTCATAACCCAGAAGCTCATGGAGACATTATTTTGCACTTGGAACTACTTTATATGCATTTGTATGTTATGTTGTGTTGTGTTTTGAGTTGTTGTGGCAACCAAATTGTTTATATAGAAGTACATATCAAGAAGCACCATGTGGGTGTCTGGATTAATCAGGGAGATATATGTTACAGGACAATGCCGTTTTGTTAGTGAGTGTGTGTGTGTGTGTGTGTGTGTGTGTGTGTGTGTGTGTGTGTGTGTGTGTGTGTGTGTGTGTGTGTGAGACAGCCTCCTCTCCTTCACCCTTGATGCCCACAGCTTTGCATCTTCATGTGTTTTATTTCAATCCAAAAATATAAAGAAAAAACCTGTGAAAGCCATTTGTTTGTCTCCAGGCAAGGAGAGCTGTTTTGAGCGTATAGTCTCCCGCTTTGGCACTAACATTACATATGTTGTGGTTGGCGATGGGAAGGATGAAGAGCATGCGGCCAGCCAGGTAAACAACGACTGCTGAACTTTGACCCCTCTGACCTTGTGACCCCCCCCTCCTTCCTCCCCCTTGTTTATTTGTTTTTTTCGCAGGAAAAGAGAGTTGCTTTGAACGCATAATGCAAAGGTTTGGCAGGAAAGTAGTGTATGTTGTAATTGGGGACGGTGTGGAAGAGGAGCAGGCGGCCAAAAAGGTAATGGACACGCAACCTCACCGTGACCCCCGCCTTCTCCACACAGTGTGAGCTCTGATTGGAAGAAGCCTGCCTTTCTTTGCTGTAGAGGATTTGTTTTGGTCGTTTACTTTTTTTCTTTTCTACTTGCTGTTGTTTATTTTATTTTATTTTTTTAATGGAGTGACGGGAGACTTATGATTGCAACTGTTAGGGTGAAGATTTGAAATTGGGGCTTGGATAATGTAGGTACATTTTCCACCTACTCTTTAAAGTCAAATTTACCAAATTGATGAGCCACATGCAGCTTAATTGTATCTTATACTTCCTGACTCAACTTGATTTGTTTTGCATTTGACAAAAATGTACCCAGTGATTAAGCTTTGAACAATCTCATTCATTTAGCAATTATTTAGCAATCATACTCTTCTTTTTTTTAATCCTGTGGTGTCTATGGAGTCTTAGTTTTCATTGATACTGTAGTTGATGTGATAGAAAAGTAGTTCTATCACAACAAAAACATAGTAAGCATTGATATACTAGGACATATTTCCTCAATGTGTGAATATAAATCCCATCTCTTCTCCAGCTTTGGGTTTCATTCATTATGCTGGGTGCTGGGATTGTTAAAGGAACAGTTTGACGTTATGGGAAATATGCGTAAGCGCTTTCTTGCTGAGTTTAGATGACAAGATTTATACTGTCCCTTCAACATAATGCTGCAACCAGTTAGCCTAGCCTAGCATGAAGGCTGGAAACAGGGAAACAACTAGCCTGTCCCAAGCTAACATAAGATATTCTGCTTCTTTATAGCTCAATAATACAGACTATAAATCATTTAATTAAAACAAAAACAGCAGTGGGAAAACAATTGGAAGTTTTACAAGGAGCTATTTGTCATTGAAGTCACCCTAGTTATCACCCTTTTTAAAGATTAAAAATGATCACATTAGTGAGCTTTCAAGTAACTTTTAGGTTAATTGTCTAGCTTTGAATAGAGCACAGCTAGCTGTTTTCTCATTTCCAGTTTCAATGCTAAGCTAATGGCTGCTGGCTGAAGCCTTATGGAACTGCACATGCGAGTGATATATAGATCATCTCATCTAAATTAACACGAAAGACGTTACGTCTTTTTCCCCAAAATGCTCAACTCTTCCTTTAAGCCTTGGATTGCATGGGTTTTGTTTGCAGTGCTTTTGCGAGGCGAGCAGCTACAAGCTACTGTAGTGTAGCTCGCATGACTTAAGGTGGAGGTGTGCAGCTACGAAAAAACTGCACTTGCTGGTTTCTAATGATTTGTGTTCCCTCCACAGCACAACATGCCTTTCTGGAGGATATCCAGTCACTCTGACCTGCTGGCACTACACCAAGCACTGGAGTTTGAGTACCTGTAACTATAATAGCAATATGGACTCATGCAATGTTACCGCAGACATGGTCAGCCCCCTTCTTTTGTACAACTATTTAAGAACAAACAATACACTGCAACTGTTTTTGTGATTTTTTTTTTTTTTTTTTTTTTTTTTTTGTTTGTCTCTGACAAAACTCTGAACGGTCTTAAGAAGCAAAAGGAGATGTGAAAGGTGGTAAAGAAACGAACAGTGGGGTTGAGATATGACTCAAGTACCAAGCTCAGCCCCCCCCCGAGGTTGCAATGCTGGGAACAGGCCGCTGTGAAATCCCCCACCCCCTGCCCCCCCCAAATCCATCTACCGTCCTTGCAGCTATAGCTGACTGAAAGCCTGTGAAGGCTTAAGACTTCCCTTGGCCTGGGAGGATATTTCTTGAGCAACTTCTTGATGTTTAGTTTGTTCGGATACACACAGACTAGTATCAGGCCTGTTGTGGGTCACCTCGGACGAACTGTCTTGAAACAAGGGCTTTTCTGTACAGGCATAATGTGTGATGGGAATAACAGCTGCTTTTTTTTGTAAGTGTTTTCTTCCTGGTGATATTATAATCACAACACAACGCAGTCTGCATCAGAAACTTGTGTAAATTATTTACAATAAACTTAAGGGGCAGTGGTGTATGTTTTTTTTGTCAAGGAAAGGAAAATCAATGTTTGGGGTCTTTGTTTTTTTTCCCTCTGAATTTTTGTAATTGTTTGGGCGGGGGGGAATTGAGGATGTGCGTCATGATGTGTTGTGCCTTAATGTGTTTGAATGTCTTTTCTTTATTCAGAAATGTCTATGTATGTAGATATAAAGGAGAACTTATCCAAATGACCCATGCATCTTGTCTTTCCTAATGATATTCTAAAACTGATCAAAGTTTAGATTATAACCACAAATAAATGCAATGTGCTGCATATTACTAAAAATGCCTGGTTTCCTGTAAAACACATTTTATAAGTCTGAAACACCCAGACATATTTTCATAGTCATGGTGTAAACATCCCACAAATCTTTTCTCTACAATTTGAGCTCAAATCCTCTCAGTGGAAACTGTTTTGGAGTGTGTTTACTCCCATGAACTGCAGTCTTCAAATCGTAAGTTCAGCAGGCCGGCTGAAATAGTAACATTTAAACAGACCACAATGTCAGTTTGACAATTAAATATTCCAAGAGGAAAAAAAAGGGAACACTTCAGACAACTGCTTCTATTTCCACTTTTTATTGACATTTTACTTCTTTCCTTTAAAGTATTCCTCAATCACATCCTTGGCTTGAGACTCCTTGCCATAGTCCTGTAGACAGAAAAATAAGAGTTTGAGATGAGCAGGGTAGAGACCCGACTAAGCATTAATTCACAGCCCTGGTGATATTACTGGTCAGTTAAGCTGTGTATGTCAGCCACAACGTCAGCAGATTTGTCAAAAATTCTTTCGAGGTTATCTTTTAAAAAAAGTTTTTAAATGGGGGCCCTTTTTATTTTTTTGGTATCAAAAGCTAACTCACTAACACACTGAGAATCCTTGGGGTCTAAAAACATGTCTAGTGCATTTCCTTCCCCATAAAAAATATGCACACACACTTACAGTACAGCATTATTTACATGATCGCACATTGCAGCATAAGTTAGAACTTTAACGCTACTATTCAGTGGCACTTTAGCGTTCATGTGCACGAGACTGACAAAATGTGTACCCAAGCGATCCTAAGAGTTTAAAAGAAAAAAAGGAAAAAAACACTACAAAAGAAACTTTAAAACATTTATCTAGAAACTGCCGCCTCAACGTTGTCCACTTAAGGAGCGACAAGTGTTATTTCAATTATATAATTGTTTATCTGTAACATTTGACATATGTTGGCAAACCAAATCTTTTCTTAATAATATGGGGCATTAGTTTATATTAACGCTCAAATATCTTTAAGTCAATTATCCGTCAGCCTGAAAAACAAGACCTTCCAGGCTCTGCTCTAAATGACACCAAGTTGAGCAACACTTCTGACATCACCAGTTCTCTGTATTAATAATCAAACTCTTGATTTTCCCATTAAACTTCCCTTAAAGTTTCTCTACTTTTAGAAGAAAAACAAAGCATACTGGAATACAGTGTATGCATCATCTGCTTGTTCCCACATTTAGGAGAGAAAACTCCCACAATAAAATCAAATAAAACATTTTGCATCATCTTACACATTCCCCCAAACTCAGACCTAATAATATATTTAGAAACTAGAGATCTAAAGAGATGCATGTTGATATCACCAATTTAGCCCACACAGCATCGTTTTGAAGAAACAAATAACTGATGACTTGTCAATCATGTTACTATTTGTAGCCATTCTTAGGGACCCCAGACATCACAGGTAGACGACGGGGCTCGTACCCTGGCAGTTATATAGCCAAGCGTTATCAACACCAGCTGCATGGCACAAAGCACAGCAGCTGCACTTGACTGGCAGATCTCGTAGAGTCTTAATGCATCTACTAAACAGCAATATGTATTGAGCCAAGTCACTTCCATTGAGTTTCTGGCTTGAATGAAGGCCAAATATAAAGTCTCTTGTAAACAAAGCATAATTTACCTTGACCACGACACAGCTGCAGCCCACAATCTTGCGGGGTTTGCCCTCACGGTCGATCTTGCACAGGCCGACCCACTCGCCGAGCTTCTTGTTGTCATCAACCTGAATAAAAGTTAAGACAGCATTGTCTTATACTTGTGTCATTCCCCGGGGGTACTCTTAGCTGAATCTTAGACAGAAACTGGGTAACAGTGGCAATCTCTTCACAGTATTCAGTAGAGGGAGCCAAATCATTAGTGATACAGAAGTACATGACACCACATGCTAACTTTAACTTTCAGTGCACCAGACACAACAAGTCTTGATGTATAACATAACTACTTCATGACTTCAGATATTTTTCATTTTAACATGTGGATTAGGTGTGTGGGAGCAAGCTCTCTACCTTTATCAGGTTGATCTGATGCTCAGCACAGAGGGCTTCCACCAGCTTGACGTATGTGGGCTCATCACAGTTGCCTGCAAGGGCGCAGAGATGGGCTTGACGCCTGCAAAAGAACAATGAATTGTTGAATTATTGCCCTGGGGGCTTAACTGGCATTTGCGCATGTCAAAATTTAAAAAAGGTACATCTCAGATGAAAATCGGGTAACAATGGCAGGCAGTGATACACCCATTAAGAGAAATGACCCATTCATCAAATGTTGATGACGGAAATTAATTAAACCTACTTGTCCAGGGCCTTGGCAGCCTCACGGATACCACGGGCCAGGCCATCGTGGATTAGTGCGGTCTTGAGCACTTCAGGGAGAGCCGTGTTGACATCCATCACACCTCCAGTTGGGACGCTATCAAAAAATAGGTAGAGAGAAAAGTTTAAAATTTGCCAAAATGGGCAACAACAAAAAAAAATAATAATTGTGGATTCCAGCAGAGCTTCCAGCATTGTCAGACAGAGGATCTCACTCATTGTAGAGTGAAGGGGTATCCGACAAAAGAAAGTAGTCATCATTCAAGTGCCAGAGAGTTCTTAAAATGTGTGTGTGCCTATGTAGAGCTCACCCTTCAATATGGGGGAGGGGGAGGGGGGTCAATCTAGGTTTTGGAAAGCAGGAAATACAAGGCAGTGATTTAGCAGGTTACACATTTTGTTGAAGATAGTTACTTCATCCCCCTCCATAAAAAAGGAGGTTCGTAAAACACAAGTATAGCTTGAAAAACAAACAAAAAAAATGCATATTTTTGAATCAACCAAAAGTTAAGCTTTGTCTTGTCCTGGTGTGTGATTTAATTGTTAGTATTCTAGGCCACATTCACAGTCAAATGTACATACAGCATTGGGAAAAAAAAAACCACACATTAGGAGAAAGAGTTTTGTACAATAATGTGCTTTTTGTATTACTTGCAAAGCACATTTCTTTTAACTGATACATCTGGTTTCACACTGGTTTAATTAAATGTAACATAGGCTAGTACATTGATACATTGAAGTGCTTTGAGTTCCTTAAGGTTGGTGCTTACAGTGGGAATCAGATTGCTACAATACATGAAACATTGAGCACATGCACGTTAAACTTTCCCACAAGTTGTATCCATCACTGGCTGCAACCTTAGTAGCATCAGACGGGGAGCTATGACGTATCTCGTTTCCCAGTTTACATGCAACTCTGCGAAGCTAGTCTGTTAGCATTAGCTTATGCAAAGAAAATACAGGCAACCCTTAACTTTAATATCACCACATGCGTTATTGTCGGCATTAAGTGACCATTTCCTGAGTACAGACTCATTAACACCACCACTTGCACTTTCAATTTAAAGTTAAACCCGTTTTTGTTAAGTTAGAAATCCCGATTTGTGAGCTAACGTTAGCAGCATAGTAAAAAACGTCATGCTCACCCTTCCTCGGCCATTGTTGATTATTGATGGATGGTGGACTTAAAGTTCTGCAATAAAGAACAGAAATGAGAGAATAATCAATATACAACACAAGCAGCTCACTCAGATGATTTTATACATTGGGATGTTTGATTAATCCATCAGATTGTGCCGGTAGTGGGAAAAAGCGCACCCTGTCCTCCTCTTGGGTAGCGGTTAAAAGAGGACGTCATATCCTTGCGACATTGCTTTAAGCGTAAAAGGCCCCATCGGTGCCATGTGCGTCCAGTGTGCTGCCTGTTGTAGTTACTGCGCTCAGCTTAAAATAAAATAGATAAAACATTAGGAAATAATGAGATGAATGAATACATGTAATGTATGCATACAAGAGTAAAATAATTATAATAAGTAAAACTAAAGTAAATAATAGGAAATGTTTTATTGTTTACAACAGAAAAAAAGAAGTATACATAGACCAACTAATATTAACTATTCCAATGTATCAATGTACATTTTCAGCTATTATTTAAATTATGTCAAATAGTTTTATTAAGTCTTGCAAAAAATTGCTTTTTAAAATATGTACAGTGAGTCTGCTAACTATTTTCTCAATATTGTGTTACTTGGGTGGTAGGTGTGTGATATTCGACCAGCATGCATCGATATAATAGGTTTATGGAGGTTATGGGGTGGCTGTGGCGCTTGACCCACAACCACAAGGTTGGTGGTTTGAACCCCTCTACAGGCAACATGCCGAGGTGTCCTTGAGCGAGACACCCAACCCCAAAATTGCTCCCCGGGCGCTTCATTGCAGCCCACTGCTCCTCCGGGATGGGTCAAATGCAGAGAACCGAATTTCCCCATTGTGGGACTAATAAAGGCTTAATTATTATTTATTTATTATTATATTATCTATTTACTCTGCAATGTTACCGTTGAGTTTAGCAAAACATTTTTCACACCTACAAGTACTTTGTGGTTACTCCAGTCACTATTAGGGGCAACTATGGTTATACCATTAACCTTTAAGTGCGGTTGTGTGTAGGTTTCGTGACACTTTCAGATAAGAGCAACTATGATATGTTGCTGTGCTGATGCTCTGATCTGATTCGTTAATAAATAAAATAACAGTTGAACACTTTGAATTGTTTAGGTCTTCTAAGAGAAAAACCCTAGCTGGCCACGATATTAATTGTTACCCAACCATTATGTGTACATTATTGTGTTTCCATAAAGACAGATTACATAGTAACTATGATCTCAGCTCACTGAAAGATATGCAGATATATAGCACTTGTACTAGCCTTTTACAAAAATGAGACATGACAATACTGTACATGTTAATGAGTGCATCAGGCAGCGTTCTATTTAATCATGCAAACTGTGCAGATGTACAACTCCAAAGCCTTATACTGAAAGAAGGTATGCCCTTTCACTTTAATGTAAGACAATAGAATGAAAGGAAACAGACATTTTTATATCTTCATTTATAGATTTATTGTTGTCTCATGGCTGTCCCAATTCTTTTTAGCGCTTGAGAAATCCATCCAATGTTTCATCCTCCACTGCAATTTCAAATGCTGTGTAGTCCTAAAAGAAAGAGAGATCGAAAAGGTATTGAGGTTCAGAGATTTGGGGATGAGGGTGGATGCAGCGAGACAGAGAGATAGTAGTAGTTATCATACTCATATTCAAACAAATCTTAAAATATTTATTAATCTTTATATACTGTAGAGATCGATGCCGTACATCTTATATTATCCTAACTAAACTGAACTAAAAGTTATCATGTTTGAGGGAATAATACGTAACTACATTTTACTTTGTACCTCTTAAAGGCAGGGTTGGTAATCTTTATAAAATGTTTTGATATTTTTGAGGAAATTCTGATTACATCCTGACACCAATAAATTAATCAAATGCTCTGAAAAAAAAAAAATAACAATAAAAAAAAAAAAATCTTTGCCTGTCGCAGGACTGTAATAGGCCTGCCTGCCTTTGCGTATTCTGCCAGAGCACTCATTGCTCGGATAGAAATGAGTTTTCCACAAGCTGTTAGCTTGACAGCTGTGAGCACTAACAATAGCCATGTTGTTTATGTTCAAAATGATTATAATGGATGAATGGCTTTGGAGGGAGGCCTGAAGGGACGGAATGCCACTGTTGCCGACTTGGCAACCTTCTCACTAGATTAAGCAACTTCTGGAGTCAGTGCTGCTAGCTGCTTTCAACGTAAAAGAGTTGGCAACACTGTGCTGGGTTTCTCGGTTGGATGATTTTTTAAATTTAGCGTACTGTTTGTAAGGTTACCAACCCTGCCTTTTTGCAACCTGTAAGGATCAAAGGTGCAAGCCTAAAGCCATAACAGCTTTTCTGACAAAACAAAATCTGAATGGAATGATGAAATTACTCAGAACCTTCCTTGAGCAACCTGGAGTGTGTGTGTGCATGTGTGTGCCTGTGTGTGTGTGTGTGTGTGTGTGTGTGTGTGTGTGTGTGTGTGTGTGTGTGTGTGTGTGTGTGTGTGTGTGTGTGTGCCTGTGTGTGTGTGTGTGTGTGGGGGGGGGGGGGGGGGGTTTGGCTTTGGGGAATATAGGGTGTTTGCCAACATACCTGTGTGTTAATAGCGTGCGTGCGTGTGTGTGTGTGTGTGTGTGTGTGTGTGTGTGTGTGTGTGTGTGTGTGTGTGTGTGTGTGCGCATAAACCTGTGGGTGTGATATACTGTAAATATTGATTTAATTGCTGTATCTACACCACTACCACTATTTTTTCCTCTTTCCAAATGCAGCAAGTGTGCAAATGATTAACATTTTATTAACATTCCATTACTTTTGAGAAAGTGTATTTGTCAATACACCGTATTATACTTTAAGTGTGTAAATGATTAATATTTTATTAACATTCCATTACTTTTGAGAAAGTGTATTTGTCAATACACCGTATTATACTTTTGCAGGTTAATGTGTGAGATTTACCCCACAGTAGTGTTCTCCATTGCATATCTGAGGGGGCAGTGCAGAATCGTCCTTGGCCAACTCCCTCATTGCTGCTTTGTGTTCAGGATCCTGAGCAATGTCCACAGCTTCGTAGTTGATCTTTTTGCTATCCAGGACATCAAAGATTTTTTGCTGATGTTTCTTTATCTGGAGAGGACAGTCTTTTATAAGTTACATACACCGTCAACAGTGAGCAGTTTGTCTACAGAAACAAACTGTACTGCAATATGATATACTGAATTCAACATAACTTATGCCTATTGTCAAATGTTACCAATATGCCAATGTATTAGCAATATAATAAAACAATTAAAAGAATGAAGCAAGTAAGATTGCATACTGTACCTTTATGGAACCGCTTACGCTGGTATAAAACACTTTGATCGACATGTCTGCGATAAGAACAACTTCCAGAGACAGATTGAGACAAATGCAGGGAGACAGTGTTCCAGTATCCTCAATGCAGGTATGTGGAGCTGGTTTAAAGCAACAGCAGACAAGGAGAGCAGGTTTGGACATGGCCTACCTGCCTGCATGGACACACCCACTTGTGTGACATGCCATTCCAGGTGTATAGCCTGCCTGTACTAATTGTGAAAGCAAAAACCCACAAGCACTACCACCAGTGGTGAAAGGCAACTAATTACATATACTCAAGTGCTGTACATAAGCACATTTAGAGATACTTGTTGACTTGATTATTTCCAGTGTGTGCTACTTTGTACTTCAACTCCACCACATTTCAGAGGTACATTTAATTCAACTACACAGGCCTTTTTCTTGGAGGATGTTTAGAGAGGAAAAGCACAGACGTAAATGATCAAATATTTGATGGCTGAATTCAATTTTTGCTGCTTTGACATTGTGAATATTGTGTTAAGATGATAACTGATGATTGTGATGTAAAGGATTTTACACAAGTTAGGAATTCCTTTCTGTATTTGAAGGTGTGTATTGTAGGTTTCATCCCATTTGCTCCTTAATCTGCAGGGTGTAATCAATCAAAAAAATGAAAAAGCTGCAAGTGTTTTAAGAAATAAAAATGTATTGATCAGATCACATACACCAAATAAAGCAAATTGTCAAGCAATACAAAGAAAAAATAATCAGTATCTTCCCACAGGACAGTGGACCTTAGCTTTGTGATTGGCAGAATCTCGCAGAAAAACAAAAATCACTTTAGAAACAAGTATGAAAATAAGTGTTGCCCTTTTAAACAAACGTAATTTATGTTACTCAAAATCACATTTTCACCTCCAGTGGTCACACCAGGGTGTATCAATAAACCAAGACATCTCTGTTGGGTGTGGTTTCTGGTGCAACAGACTTAAAACTTTCAGCCAGAGAGAATCATAAAAGCTTGTTTTATCAGCCAGGTGTTATGTTACTCTTTAAATTTAGTGAAATCGCATGACATTATGACGTTATTGATTCCTTGAGGCATTTGGTTATCACGAGAGAAAGAGTGGTTCGAGCTCATAACACACTCTCCCAGCCAGGTCTTCAGGTTCTGTCTCAACAGAGTTATCAACATCAGCATTGCTGTCTTCCGAGCCGCGACTTTGTGCATGCCCAGTCACTTGGGTGTTTTGGCCTCTGAGGGAAATAAGGAGGGAGACAATTGCAATCACATGAATGTCTTTCAAGTTGCAAGGTGCATATCTTAGTAAAAACATCAGCTAGATTCTTTTAAGCACCTTCCATCGAGTGCTCCGTTGCTCTTGTCATCCATATCTTGCTTTATTGCTCCTCCAAACCTGTTACTAAACCGAACCATGGTACCTGAAATATAAAAAAAAAAATGATGAATCAAATACTGGAGAAACCAAGAACAACTAGGTATATGTCATTTTCAGACCTGCATAACTACATTTATTTGGGCCACCTGTGGGCAGCACAACAAGCTGTAAACACATCGACATATTAATCCCCTCTAAAGCAAAGAGTTACAGCAGCATTACTTTGGTTTTCAGGTATGCTAACAGTGCTTGTCTGCCATTCGGTGCTGGGCGGAGTCATCTCATCATTCTTTGTGGATTACATTTATTTTTATTTTTTCAGTCTTGAACCCTTTGAAGTGGAAACAAGGTGTAAACCCAACACCAACGCATTATAACTGTGAGTCGAAGGCCATAAAACCAACTCAATGTGCTAAAAGATGAAAAATGCTCTGAGCTGGGGAGAACTCCACATGCTGCAACTTTTGCATTTTCATTTCAATGTTTTACATTGTTAATATCAATAAATGAATTGGTGCAGCTTTAAACAATCTAGACGCATTTTATGATAATAAGACAAAGGGGGCATTGGGGGCATTTTGTAATATGAAAAGTGTGTGTATGTCTGCCACTTACCAGCACCCCACCGTCTCCTTCTCCAGACCAGGTAACCTATAACAAGCACAAGTAACAGCACCACTAGCCCGCCCATACCCACTCCTAAGGCAATTGAGGATGATGTTGCTGTAGGGGTTAAAAGACCAAGTAGAAGAGTTAGCGATGGAGAAAAACTAGCTATAATAAGATGAATAGTCTCACATGGGCTCTTTGGATCTTACCGACTACACTGACTTGGAGTGACTTGGAGGGAACAGAGCAGAAGTACGTTGAGGAGATGTTAACTGCGTAGACACAGTAATACTTTCCTTGTTTTTTATAATCTATATCTGTGAATTCAAAGTATGCCAAGTAGAAGATAGAGTGGCCAAACGCTGGCACCGTTTCAGTGGTGTTCAAGTTAGACTCTGTTAGATAGAAGACACCTCCAGTATACTTGGAATGAATTGAGCAAGTGACGGATAAGCTGCTGCCTTGGGTGACTGATATTTTTTCAGGGCTGTAGATCACCATTGCATGAGGAGATGTCAGGGAGATGCTGGGCTTCTCCAGTTTCACTGCGGAATAGAAGACAGATTTTTACAAACTCATTTAGATCATAAAACAGGTTTTGCAATCTTGCACAGTCAAACTTCCAACAATTATGTTCAACTGGACAAACACAGCAGACAAGTATTGACCTGTGACGGTGAGATCAGCAGTATTTCCTTGAGGATAATTGATGATTTGATTGGCCAGTTTCTTTTGATATTCACAGAAGTATGACCCCCTTTGGCTGAAGTCCACTGCGGGGAAGGTAAAGGTTGCAGCTTCGTTCTCAGAGTATTTTTCTAATCTAAATGAGTCTTGGGTCCTTTTCAGGACAAATGTCCCACTCATGTGTTCAGTTATTACAGTGCAGGTGATCTCAACTCTTTCGCCCCAGTTTACCTCTGGAGCAGGACTCAAAGTGATTTGGGGCTTCTGTAGAGAACCTGTAACAGACAATAAGTTGTAGTTAGTTTTGTCATAACAGCCAACGTAGCTTCATTTAATACCAGTTGGGAGATAATGACTTCACCCACAGATTAAAAATGAGCCAGGTCTCTTACCTAAACAGATAGCGCTAGCATCTTCACCATGCCCGCAGTTATTTTGTCCAAAACCGGGATGTGTACATTGTGTGAGAGCAGACTCTTCGCCATTACAACCCACATTATCCAGCCATATTGGACCAGTGCCTCTGCCAAAGTGGGCACTTGGAGGAGCAGAAACTGCATGACCACAGCCAAGCTGTCTACATACCACATCGGCATTGCTCATTTCCCAGTCATCGTCACACACAGTTCCCCACTGGCCTTTATAGAGGACCTCCACCCTTCCGGAGCATTGACCTGAGCCGCCAACCAACCGAATCGGTGCTGCATATGAAAAAAAGCATAAGTGAGTTAAAACACATTCATTCTAACACGCAAAGTGAACTGCATTTTGAAAGTACCGCTTGTCCCACCCTCATATCAAAAGCTTATTTCAACAGAAGGGAATTAAGGTTGTCTTACAGAAACATAACGATGTGGAATATTCCTTGATGTAATATACAGTATGTCACATTTGTCATGCAAATGAAACATTAAAGCAATAGTTTGACATTCTGGGATATATCGTAATTGGCCTGCCTCGGGGCGACTGGTTGCCCCGTCGCTCAGAGGTCCCTGCGGCCGATCCACCCGGTCACAGCTTTTTTCTGTCCTGGCCCCTCAGTGGTGGAATGAACTCCCCACTGACGTCAGGACAGCAGAGTCGCTGCCCATCTTCAGGCGCAGGCTGAAAACTCACCTCTTCAGGAAGTACTACCCGGAGCCTTCCTCGTAGCACTTATGGCACTCGTATTAGTTGCTGCACTTACTGTATTCGTATCAGTTCGCTGCACTTATTGAATTTGTATTTGTTTACTGCACTTATCCTATTCGTAGTAGTTTGTAGCACTTACTATATTCGGATTAGTCTGTTGCAATTATTGTTTTCGTAGTAATCTGCCTCTGCACTATACTTTTGCTCTGGCTTATACTTTGAGATGCTTGTTTAAGAAAGGAGATGCACTTATGACTTCTGGTGACTAGTAGTTCTCTTGAATACCTATGTTGAATACACTTCCTGTAAGTCGCTTTGGATAAAAGCGTCTGCTAAATGACTGTAATGTAATGTAATGTAAATGTAATGGCCTGGCACAAAGCCTGCCTAGCACATTATACCAGTTTTATAATTCACAAAGGGTAGCTGTTACACAACTTTCTTTCAATTGTCTTTAATTTAATTTGCTGGCTCCAGCTACTTAATTACCTTACAGAATTGAGAGCTGTATCAATCTCCTCATTTATCTCTTGACAGCAAAGCACATTTGTGTATTACCTAATATGTCTTGTATGATTGTAAGTACATATAATCATTTTCAACTCACACACTGTTTTTACTCGTTATAATACAATTTTAATACAAATGCTGATGATTTGATCTTGTTTGTCTAACTGTGTGTGAGATTTTTGAACAGAAATTGAAAAGGCTTTACCTGCACAGACAGCACCAGCGTCATGGTCGTGCCCACACGTGGCTCCTCTGAAACCTTTGACTGAGCATTGCTGAATAGATGTCACATTGTCAAAACATGAATCACTAGCGTCGACTACTGATCCAATGCCCTGGCCAAAATGGGCACCACCGAAAGAGTTCACTGAATGTCCGCATTCCAGCAGCTCACACACCACCTGAGCTTTATTCATGGTCCAGTCTGTGTCACACACCGTTTGCCACTCGTTGCCATGACGGACTTCTAGTCTGCCAGAGCACTCATCCTTACCACCAATCAACCGGACCTCCAAACTTCCTGTAAAGTCAAGTTAACTAAAATCATTTTACAGTATCAGATCTTTCAAATACATTTGAAATTGGAGAAAGAAATGTTCTAGAAATTTGGCCAAAACTGGACCTTGTAATTTGTCTATCAAGCCATGTGGGCGAGAGATTGAAAGCAGCATTACAGTAGGTAGGAGCAAGTTTTGCAAAACTAATGTCACTAATATAGATAAAATAATACAAAGAAATAGGAGAGATACAATTGAACAACAACAATGTATATGGGTTTTTTTTATTACCTGTGCAGATGACACCAGCAACTGAGGTGATGTTGCAAGTTCTGTCTCTAAATGGTCTTTGTGGGCACTGACTTAATGTTGACTCCAATCCATTGCATTCAATTGAATTCATCCAGGTCTCTCCTGAGCTATGGCCAACCTCGGAAATGGTGGTAATCTTATGAGTCTTCCCACAGTCCAGCTGTCTGCACACCACATTTGCGTCATTCACATCCCAGGATTCACCACACACGGTCCCCCACTGGCCTTTGTTGAAAAACTCCACTCTTCCAATACAGCGATTGTGCCCATCGGACAACTTCACATTACCTTGAAATGACAGTTGTATTAATGTTAAGTTAAAATTTGGTCTTGTTTCTATGTGGGCACTTTTTTGATCATAGTTGAAATGGCCTGCATTACATTGTTAGTCGATGCTTCGTCCCATTTGTAATTTGAGCACCTCCTTTGTTATTCTGTGACTATGTTAGTTACTCAATGTCATGTTTAAATCGCAAGGTAACCTTTGTAGTAATGAGGTTGCTGGTCTTTTAGCTACTGGACGCTTTGCTTTGTTTTTTGATAGCCTTGTCATTTGTCATATCGTCATATTATCTTGGACCGTTAAAGAACCTAGTGAGAATCAGTGCGTCAGAGAGCTAGGTTAACTAGCCTAACTCGCTAGCTTCAACTTTCCAAATGAAGTACAAACTGATCAGCATGATTGGTCCTCCCAAATTTTGAACATTGTGAAGTGACAAATCACTTTTAATATGGGCTTGTTGAAAAGGGAAGGGGAAAAAAACGCTTGTATCAACGTTGGTAGGCTACATGGCAGGTCTGACCTGCTCTCACATGGAATAAGATAAGATAATCCTTTATTAGTCCCGCAGCGGGGAAATTTGCAAGGCATAATAAGGCAGATGTAATGAAAGAAAGCATTGCTGTTCAAAGTTTATATATTTTAACTTTTTGCCATCCTCCGCAACAGAATTTACTACTGGATAATATGTTGCTTGCTCACAGAAGATAAAACGTTTTTTAAGTTTGCAATATAATATTAAAGCAAGGGCCTTACCTGAACATTTGATGGATACCTCTTCAATGCTACCCAGACTGGTCCTGACAGATTCTGACATTGTGCACTGTGTGAGAGAGCTCTCTCTACCGCTGCAACTGATCTTATACCCTCTAAGCTGTCCACTTTGACCATATGATCCGGAGAACTTGACAGGATCTCCACAGTTTGTCTCTTTGCACACCACTGCAGCTTCATTCGTTCCCCAGTTCACAGCAGATGCTGAGGACCATTCTCCATTATGGTAAAACTCCACCCTGCCCGAGCACAGGTCAGTCCCATTGATCAGTCGAATGTTGGCTGGAAAGTAGAGGGGATTGAATCAGCCTATAATTTGGATATACTGTAGTATAAATAGCTATTATATAACAGTTGAATTCTTGACAATATTCAACTAAATATTCATTTGAGGCATTAGGGGGAAACAGTTGTACGTATTGGACACTGTGTGAAATAAAGTAAAAAAACATGCTAACAACAGAGTAATAAGCAAGATGATACCTGTGCACACCACACCGGCATCTTCACTGTGGCCACAGTTATTTTCTCCGAGGCTGGGATGTCGACAGTGCAAAAGGGACGTCTCATTACCGAAGCAGCCCACATCGTCGAGCAAGATGTCCCCTTGGCCTTGACCAAAGAAGGAACTGGTTTTGGCTGTCTGAGCTGTTCCACAGTCCATGGCTCTGCACACCACCTGAGCATCTTTGATGTCCCACTCGTCATCACAGACTGTTCCCCACTGGCCGTCATGCATGATCTCCACTCTACCAGAGCATCGGTCAGTGCCATTGACAAGGCGTAGCGGTGGATTACCTGAGACAAGCTCCATTTATGTTAAAAGTACTCACAAGTTAAAGTGACATTTTGAAATATTAAGCTTTAACTGCACTTTCAAATGAACTCAGTTAAGTATTTTCCTTCTAGTTACTTAGTTGCCACCATCAGGCCAAGAAATATTCACATGTAAATAAGAAAATGAAATGCACCGATCTTGTTTTTAATGACCACGTGTCCTTTGCTATATTTTGTGTCTTACCTCCGCATGAAATAGAAGCTCCTTCACAGCCCCTAGTGTATTCTCGAAGTTTGCATTCGGAGATGGAGCTCACATTGCCAGTGCATTGAATTGTGTACCCTCTCAGTGCGCTGTCACCAAAATGGAAGATTTCTTGGTTTTTTTTGGGTATTCCACAACTGAGTTCCTGACACAACATTGCAGCCTCATCTTTGCCCCAGTTGTTACAAATCTTGCCCCATTGGCCGTCATGAGAGACCTCCACTCTGCCAGAGCAGCGGTCAGTCCCATTGAACAATCTGACCGATTCTGAAAAGCAGAATTGTATTTAAAATGTTCAAAAAATATATATTCACATTTCAGCAATGAAATACAATATTTTCACATGAAAGGATTTGTGTTGAGGATAACAGATTGTAACTAGTTCTGAATCTGTGATATTGCACCAAAGAGCAACTACAAAAGGAGGAACAGCAAAGGATGATTTTGTAATTGAATATTTTTCTAGTTGAAATTTGGAAGTAATGTTTAAGAAAGTTCCTCAGTAAATATCAGCACGGGGATAGCTGCCAATACAGCAGCTACATATATAGCACAAATGCATGCAAAAAACAATCAATATTTTCCATAAATAGCATATTGCACACAAATGCACATATGGAAATGCCCCTTGGATTTCCATTTAAGTATTCTAAAGAGATAGAAAAGTAAAGAAAAGATTACTGTAGTATTTCCATCTCTTATTTAAAGTCATTATCTTCCATGTTTGTTGTTATATTGCACTGACATTGAAAATTGGGGTGCCATCAGAATTCTGACCAACCTGATTTCATGACTATATTGTACTTGAAGTAACAGAATAGTATTTGTTACCTGAGCATACAACACTAGCATCTTCGTTGTGGTCGCAGTCATGTTCTCCAAAACCTCTGTGTGGGCAGTCGGATATGGCCTTCTCATGACCAGTACACTCAAGGTCGTCCAACCAAACCTGACCTTGACCTCTGCCGAAGTGGGACTTGTACTTGACGGAGAGAGCAGCGCCACAGTTCAACTCTCGACATGCAACATCTGCTTCAGGCATCCCCCATCTGTCATCACAAATCGTTCCCCACTGTCCATTGTGATAGATTTCCAGTCGGCCAGAGCAACGATTAGTCCCGTTCTTCAGCCGAATTGGTTTAGTGTCTGTCAGGAGGAGAAGAAAAAAAAAGTCATGGGCATGTTTATTTAGAGACCATCCAAAACAGCAGATCTAACTACATAAAGTTTTACACAAAATGATTGATGTGGTCCTAACAGATGGATAACTTACTTGTACAGACAATAGTGGCATCAACACAGCTCTCCTTGCTTTCCTCAAGTGTACACTGTGAGATGGAGCTCTCGTTCCCAAAACATTTGGATTGGACTTTACCAAATCCACTTGTCTCTCCGAAATATTGTTCTTCAGCCCGAGTGATGGGAGTGCCACAGTTAATCTCTTGGCATGCCACGTCAGCCTCTTCATTGCCCCAGTTGCTTTTGCACACTCTTTTCCAGTTGCCATTGCTGTAGAGTTCCACTCTGCCATCACACCGATTGCTTCCGTTGACCACCCTCACATGTTCTGCAAATGATGTGGATAGAAATTGAAATGAAATCAACAAAACGTTAACAAAATCTGCGAACAAGCTCTACTAAAATTCACTATATTAATATTTTATCCATTATTATTCACTAATATATATTAACATATATTCCGTGCGTACAAAAAGAGTGTAAAAACAACCATTCACTATTTTATGGGATGTTATCTGTTGTACTATTTCTTGGGACGGAACGGTTGCCTGGCAACCTGCAGTAAGTTACTGCTCCCAAACTACTCTGCATGCTTACTATGAAGTCAGGAGCCTCTTTGCTTAGCTTAGCATAGCATTAAGACTGGAAAGCTATCATAGCTCAGTCTGATGGTAACATAAATATTTGTGTTATATCTTCTATGTTTAATCTGTACAAAAGCAACTAATGACAAATGCAGAAATCTCTCAATTAAAATAATGTTTGTGTTGATAGAGAACCCCATTGCTGAACCTTGGAAGCTCACTGAGGGCCTTTAAATCTTTGTATTTTACAGTAGCATGCACTAAAATAACTATCACTCTTGACGGTTTTAATACAAAACTATTGAATAGACAAAAGACTCATATTATTAAAACATGCAATTACTATCCCAGGTTCAGAATGGGACACCACAGATTTGACCCATCAAGTTAAGTTAACTTCTAATGTGGAGTACCTTATTAAGAGGAAGTGCATTATGGGCAATGTAGTATCCAGCATTTTTAGAGCTCGATTCATACCTGGGACTAAAAGTCAGGAAATCCCCGCATCTACAGCTTCATTTTTGACAATTCTTGTGCAATACTAAATTGCAGGATCACCACTCAAAATATTACAATTGTTTAAAAATATCCCTCAATTTTATCATAGCAACACCAAGCACTCATGTTGCTCTGTTTGGTTTACCTCCCATCTCTACCTCCTGCCCTTTGCACTTTACATTTGCAGCATGTGCTGACCTTGATGTGCTTCAGCTGCTACAACAGTACCGCCACAGGTAGCAATCATCTTAAAGTAGACAGAAAATTGTTAACTGACATTAAAATTGCTAGATTTTTGATGCCAAAATATGATCAGTTGCTCAAAAGAAATGCTGCGTTAGCTGATTTCTCAACAGCTATTATTTCCCAATTTCAATTGACAGTTCCTCATCTCTGGTCTTGACTAAATTGAGGAAGGGCCTTGTAACACATGGTTTTGTGATGCTTGATTAAATAAGGTCAATAGGTTGTTCATATTTAAAGCAAAAATGTAACATTTTGGGAAATACACTTACTTACTCACTTACTAACTTACTGGCAGAGTTAGATCAGAATATTGAGTTTAGTTTAGTCATAGCAGAACCACCGGAAACAGAGGGATAAAGCTTGCCTGTCCGAATTCGCAACTCTTCTTGAGAAAGCAAATAAGCATATTTTTCCAAAGATGTCAAACAATTACTTTAATGAGTGTACAAAGTGTACTATTTGATCAAGTTCCGATTGAGTGGTATCCTACTGGTAATAACATATTTGAATCAAAACGCAAGTGGGTCAAGTAAAGCAAAATATAAGTGAATGAACAGTCTTACCTGAACAGATAACCCCGGCATCTTCAGAGTGGCCACAGTTATTTTCCCCCAACAGTCTGTGTGGGCACTTGAGGACAGAAGTCTCTGTACCAGTACATTGCACATCATCCAACCAGATCTCGTTCGATCCCTCTCCAAAAAAGGCGCCTGATTTGGCCTCGAGAACTGACCCACAGTTTAACTCTCGGCAAACCACGTCAGCATTGGCAATGCTCCAGTGATCATCACACACCGTCCCCCAGGTGTCTTGGTGGTAGACCTCCAGTCTACCAGAGCAACGCGAAGGCCCGACCACCCTAATTTTGTTACATTCTAGAAAGGAAAAAAGGCACAGTAGCTGTAGGTTGTGTCACCATTAACTCAAAAGTCACCTTTCATTAAATTGGGTCATAGAAATGTGTTTTCAGGTATGAAACATAAAGAGAACTGACTGACCTGTAAGCAGTGGTAGACTCAATAGACCTAAAGCAGAAAGGAAAATGCCCAGAGATTTTTCATGAATATATATTGTCCAATAAATGCTATAATGCTGTTATATCAGCGCTGTGATTCATCAAATCTTTTACGTATCAGGATAAGCTGCTTGAAATGTACCATGAAGTTAGAAAAGCACACACCATAATTGTCCAACATCAACTTTGTCAATTTTTTCAAAGAAAGAACAAGAAAATGATTGTTTCAATTAAGATTTCACTTCGGTTTGCTGTATATATCTCTTGGTTTGGCGAGCATGCAACCAAACTGTTAACTGTACTCATGTGATTTGATATAAGAAGTCAAGAAAAGAAAGTCAAAAGGAAGAAGTCAATAAAAAAAAACTCACCTATTGACAGATAATAAACAAAATGAAGTTTTTCAGCAGTAATGAAGATCATATTGTGTCCTCAAAGAAGATCAAACGCTGTCGAGGGAACAGCAAAAACAAGGTACTGTTAAAAAGGATGTTTCTTTACTTTCTCATCTGTCTTCGGCAGAACAAGAGAAGCTTCTGATTTTTGGAAGCATTCCAGCTCTTTCGAAATCTGCAAAAGTGATCTAGTAGCGCTCTTACCTTTTAAATCCAACAAGTGTGGGCAGCTGTTTAAATGACCTCACAATTCAAAATTAAAATCTGATCATATCTGAAACATCAGATTATAACACCATGTACAGATCCAGTAATTGTGATGAATAGAAGAGGCTGCCTGGACTTGGACTGCAAACTGGAAGCATGTTGACATTTTGATCAATCATTAAAGACAGGGGGTGACATTTGAGGAGGAGATATTGTTTTGTTTTACACAATATCTACATTACTATTTGAAAAATACATTATATTCAACAGGAACATACATGTAGAATAATGTTGGTAAGCAGTTGTGAATGACTGTAACGCTGATGTAAGTACACAACAAATGATCAGCTGCAGGAAAATAAAAAACTGAATCAAAAGGAGAGTTGTTTTGTACGAATCGCAAGAGGTGACCACTGACCCCCAATGCTAAACCTGTCCCCTCCCACCTCTGGTTATCACTCACCACAGTCCTTTTATGTTGAATTTGTTTTCAATGAAGTACTATGAACTTTGCAACACATTTGCTGCATCTCCACATCATCATAGACTATTTAAGAGAGCCTCCACAGAACATGTGACTTGGAGTCCAAATCTATGTCACTTAAATAAATATGTTAAATCAAAATGACCCTATATTGTAAATTGTTCAAGATTTTATATTGTTGCGGGAACTTACTACATGAAATTTCTATATTCAAAATGTATTTTAATTCAATGTTGTACCTTCCATTTGAAAATATGGGTGAAAAATCCATTCCACAATCAGTTCCATTATAAATATAAGCGATTGCTATGCAGTGGCATTCTTATTTCAATTGAAAATTCCTGATTTAATTAAGTATTTGCATGCAACATGAAACAAAAATGGCCATTTTCAAGTTTGAATTTTGCTGTATATCATGCATCAAACCTTTATATGTTCAGTTCTGGTAAATATTTTTCTTACCTGACAAAATGGTTTGTTGTTGTTTTTCTGCTCATCTGAATACCAGTTCTGAGCCAACAGAACTTTATAGACTGAGGTTTGTTCTTTCACAAGCGCTTGGCGTGACAGAACCAGTTCTTGTCTCACACCTTATAGTCTACATGACTCATTGGGATTGGACATAAACACTTCCCCTTGTGAAATTCTGAGCCATTTTTCCATTTAAAGTTCCTGTTACAGATTTCAAATACTGCATTACAGTGTCTTCCTTTTAAATGTATATTGTGGGAGAAACCAGAATATCACCACTACACCTTTGGAGCCACAATTTATTTTGCAAAAAGAAATTGTCCCCTAAAGTACCCTAAATAAAATGTGCCCTAAAGTACCCTAAATAAAATGTGCCCTAAAGTACCCTAAATAAAATGTGGAACAGCCACACCCAAAATGAAAGTAATATTTCTACTGAAATATGAATTTCTTTTTTTGTTTTACATCTGGCGAGAGACATCTGCAACTTTTGGGCTAACTCTGGTTCAATAATAAAAAGAATTCTATTGATCAGTGAGCACTGTCCCTTTTAAACGAAGACAATATAATAAATTACAATCACAGCAAGTAGAATAAATCTATTGTTATCTGTTGGCCATGGTTATCACTATCTGTTTTCTTAATTTTCTTAACCAAAAATGTTGTTCTTACTGTCCAATAACAAGAAGCTGTACATGATATTGCATAACTGACTTGTCTACTCAGCATTTTGGGTAGCATTCTTTGGCCATCTGTTTCTCTCATAAAGAATATGCCTCCTGTTGCCATTTCCCAAAATGAACACACCTCAAACTTCCTCTTGATGCTGTAGTTTTGTCTTTTTATTTCAACTACAACAATTACATGCTCACTCACATCTTAACAAGTAAACAACTCCTTTGTTTTACACATACTGGATGTACAATACACAATCAAGTATTTGTTTGTGTTCTTAAGAAGAAGAGAAAAGTTCTCATATAAATGTGTAGCGATATTGAGCTGTTGTGTTCATTGATGAGAATTTTGAGTTGAGTTATTGTAAGACAATTTTTACAGCAGACATTTGACTTCCACAGGTTTTACTAATGGCATCAACGATGACTCTGTTCTACTCAGGTGTCCCTGTTCACCTGTTCATCTGTCCACCCCCTTCTTGTCTTCTCAAGACTATAAAATAGTGACACAGTGAACTCCGTCTTCAACCAGTATTCTCTAATGACAGAACCGATGATACTGAGGTTTGGACAGCAGGTTAAGCACATATTGATGTCTGGGTAAATCATTACAGACACAAAGATTTGCATCATTCTCTGATGGGAAATGACCTCACTACTCACTGTGAGCGGCCTGACAAACAGGACGATCATGTCACAAGCAGGCTAACCGTCCAACAAGTTCAAAGGCAAACTTGTGAGGAACAGATTAAACGTGACTCTTTTAATGAGCAGATCTCAGCACAGTTTCTTTTGAAGTGGGTTAAAAAGCTTTACCGCTGTTGCTCTATTCAGAGAGATACAGGTGTTGAGTGTTTTTATTAATTGGTCACTAGGAAGGCACAGTGGATTTTATATACTGGTGTGAGTTGAGAGTTCAGTTTCTCAACCTCTTTCCTCATGAGCTACCACCATTAGTTCACCCATGTATGTTCAGTGACCTCCTCACACAAATGATCTGCTTGGTTGTCTTTGCTACCTTATGTTTCCAACTCTGGAATCTGTCTTTGAGTCCACTTTTCTTATCCAATCACAATCGCTGCACAAAATCCAGATTATTCTGACTCTGTATGTATGACACTACACGTACAACTCAAATAAGTGTTTACATCATTTTGCTTTTAGTAACCAATTCAGGATTTCTGCATCACATAAAACAACTCCTCACCACCTCTACAAAAGGGATTAAGATTTACATCAAATAGGCCTTCCACTTTTGTGTGTGCGGCGCTATTGTTCGTTGTTGTAGTATTACATGACCATATGAAAGATACTGTGGCAAATTTACGTAGAAAATTGCATGCTTTTACACAGTAAAGTGAGATTGAGTATAACTCTCACAACCCTTTTACAAACAGAAAAATGCTGCGATAAAGCACGAAAGTGTCACGGACAGAGAGGTGAAGCATACCTTACATTACATTCAGTACATTTAGTGGGTTCAAATGGCTTGTTATCTGTTCACAAATCATCATCATAACAAAGTCACAACACATCATTTAACAACACAAGGACACAATTCAGCCAAATAGGAATGTTGTTTGTACATTGATGCCCCCTGCATGATTTGAAAGAAGTAAAAATGACATCCTTTAAAATGATGGCATGACATTTAGGGAGCATGTCTAGTGAGGGTGCATCTGTTTGTGCATGGAATTCATGTGTAAACATAAAGGAATTAGTTATCCACCCACCCATGATAATTTAATAAGCACGAGAAACATGCTTAGTGTTGGTGTTTGGAACAGAGGACATAGAATACAGATTGGAGGAGGTCACTGCGGGTTGGCCATGATGTGTCAACCTATGTCCATTTCATGAAACACACAGAGGGCAGTGTGCTCACATTTCAGCATCTGTTTCTATATACAGCGAAGGGGAGACAGCAGGGGAAGCCGAGTTGAGGTCTGTCCGTGCAGAGCTTTGCAACTTGATTATCTCTGAGCAATAAACAATAATTTCGTATCTCCCTTCCTCTGTCTGATAAGATTTTGGAGCATTAATCTGGGAAGTGCACTCCTATGGCTCATGACTGTGATTGTAACCATGCTTTAGCTACAACGGCCTGGATTAGAAGATAAAGCTGGCACTGTTTTTCATGATGTCAACAAATCCCATGAAAAGACCAAAACCAACCATAAATTGATCCGACTGACATCTGCCCTCAGTAAATTGAACCTGGGCACTGTAGTATACTTTGATTCAATCACACAAACATGGTCCTGCAGCTGTAAATACTCATTAAAGCACCACATGTGTATTATTCCACTGCTTAAAATAGTCCCTACAAATGAGCTATTTACTCCTGTTTGAGTAACATTTGCTAAAAACTACAATGCCCTGCTGTTTTAGCGAGCTTCTTGGCCGTTTAAAAAGCATGAAACTATATATTTGAAACCTATTAATAAAGACTATGATCTTCAGGAGGTACTTATGGGCTAGGGGCTGAATGTCAAAGAAAGGGTAGGGAAGTCAGAACGTACTATGAGACTAACACATTGTTGGTTGTGATCTTTTTATTGGATGTATCGACTACAATATATAAAACACACAATAACTGCCACCCTGTCCTTTAATCAAATAAGTTTGGCCGTGGAATGATACAAGTAGAAGGTTTGTTTTGAAGACAGTGACTAGATATGTAACATGAATGCTGGCAGTGATATAGGTTATCATGTCCATCCCACACACAAACACAAATACACACACACACATATTTCAGGTTACACTTACTTGACGCAACCTTCATTAACAGCTACTGATTGAAACAGACAAACACACTCACACACATGCTAAGGCATATACACACACATTATAGGTCATAGGTGTGTATTCAGGTGACTTGTGTGCTACACTTCATCAGTTCTTTCCCCATTCACTGCGTTGTGTATTGACTTAGCAGCTGGTCTACCTGCTACATCTACTTTGCACAGAATTTATGCTACAGCCGTCGTTTGCTGTCACAGTGTATTAAACGTGTAAAGGAAACATAAATGCATCCATCGTAAAGTGAATCCCCTTCTTCTGTGATTAAGTCTATCTTGAGAATCAGACACTTCTTGGAGACGTAAGTGATTGGAGTGTTTGAAGAGTCAGGAGAGGTGACACAGGGTGAAATCCGTGGGATATGATGTTTGGCAACATGCTAGCACTGTAGCAGGAGGAACACGTGAAAAGAGGTGATGCAACACAGGAAGCCATGCGGTTTTCATCTTCATATTTAAAAAGGTTCCCGGGACGTCATTTCCCAGCAGTTCGATCTAGGCTATGACTCAGAATCCTATTGGGGGGGGAAAGAGGTAGAGAGATTGAACAATTGTCATCTACATTCATACATTATCCACACATGCTATATAGCAAAATAATTCCTTCTAAACATGAAATATGAGCACGCTGAATGTATCTGCAATATGCTGCTGGTTTGCACGTAATCAGATCTCTTTTAACTTAGTTAACCAATCAACTGTGAGAAGAGAGACCGAAAAAAGGATGTGACGGATGTATGGAAATAAGGTTCTTTGATGTTTGGTAAGAGGATCATTGAATGGTCCCTGTAATTTTCCATTCTTCGGTCCAAATCTACTATGCAGATGAGAGATACTCAGCTGTGTACTGTATTAGTTTCCCCGAACATCTAAGCGCAGAGATCACATTTGCTTCCCACCGGTTGAACTGGGAACTAGGATTATCTAAATTCCAAGAAGATCTTTGGGAGATACAGCAGTTAAAGTTGGTGCTTTTAAACTGACTTCCCTTTTTGCTACCAAAAAAAAAGCTGATGTGCATGAAATGCCAATCAAAATATAAATATAAATCAAGCATTGCAGAAACTACAGCTGCTGATCCAGCACTGTGGAGAAACGCTGCCGTGTTTAGTGTTTGAGGAAGTTAGACCTGACAGCACATCTTGTTGGCTGTAGGATTTATACCACAAAAACAACAGTGTGTTTCAGTGTCTTCAAATGCATACCCTCCCTTACTTTCACAGAGGGTTGGGAACTGAGCCCAAGGAATGCAAACACAGTGTTGTCCTCCTTTGACTGGAAGAAGTCCTCATAGTCCTGAGGGGGGAAAAAACAAAAAGAATTGAGGATGTTACATAATCTCTATGTTTGAAAGATATTTGTAAACATCCCTGACAAATAGTTCCTCCTCCTCCTCCTCATCTGCTTTTAATATAATTCAGTTGCCATGACACTGTAGAGTAATGTTGGATTACCTTGGCCAGTGAGAATGACGGCAGGCAGAGCAGATAATCTGTCCAACCCATGAAACTGGATTACGACAGGATTACAGAGTGGTGTGCAGGCTCACTGGAGGACATAAACTAGCAAGCAGTGACGGATCTAACTCATTCACCAGCATAGGTAGCTCCACTTTGCACTGACTTAGACTGATGTGACCTGTTGTGCATAACCAGCCTGAGCATTAACATTCATTTAGTACATTCTAACCCGCTGTTCCTGTGTTTAATGTTCTGTTTTCTCTTGTTATATGCTAAATATATGTACAAAATTTTCCCATTTTTAAGTATTTTTATCAAAATCCTTCAAAATCTTTATTCTTCCTTTAAAATGTTTAGAATTTTTTTCTGGACGACTCATTTGCAAGTGGCATAATGACATAAATGTATCCAATCAAATGTGATTTTGGACGACCTTAAGGTACCTTTTGTAGGTTTTTTTTACCACTAGTGTCACTGTACATCAATGTTTTGATAAGTAGATCCACAGACTGTCTGTATCTCATTTTCCATTAGTACATGCATCATGCGAATCAGTGAAAATGTCACATTATACGCCTACCTTTAAAGATCAGATGTGCAAAATTACTGGAAGTCCGTAACACGGTCCAAATGGTCGATTGCTCATTATTAAAATTTGATACAAAAAAATCCATCGTACCCCACAGTAGCGATCCTCGTTGAATATCTGTGGAGGCAGTGGGTTGCCTTTCTCCGGCTGCTTGTCTTTGGGGATGTTGCGGTACATCTGGAGCCTCTGCTCCTCCAGCATGGTGATGTCTACTTCCTGGAAGCTGATCCGGTTGGCCTCCAAGAAACCCACCACTGCCTGCTGATGCTTTTTTACCTGGAACAGGTCAGAAAATGGATAAAAGAAAGAAAGAGGGTGGAGGGAAGTATGGTCAGTTTGGGAGATGGTGAAGTAGATACAGATGTAGATTAATCTCATAGAAAAGAAAAACAACAGAGACTTTGTCACATCAATAATGAGCTAAAGCAAACTAACAACCAGTTCACTGAAGAGGGAACCACATCTTGGAGACTATGCAATGAACTTTCCCCTTTGTGTTCTATGGGATGGACACAACACAGATCCCTATGGTATTATCCCCGTACATGCTCTGTGACATTCTCCAAGTGAGTGAAAGTGCACGACAGTGACTGAATGCTGAGAGAAAAAAGTAGGGATAATTTTAGACGACAGAAAACTCCCACGGAATGAAATGTCGTAAACACAGAGAAACAGTCCACATGTCTTGGAGTTATATGATGAGAATGATGATCGGAATTTGCTCAATTAGCTTAGATGCAAATGGAAGACTGACTCATTTTACCAAATTTCAACAGTACTTTGCCTTTTTTTTCAAATGTATCTTTTTCATTCACATCCAGCATGTATTATTTCTAAAATTCTAAAAAAGTTTTTTAAAGCACTGGAATCATTCCACATTCATTGTAATCATTGGTTAATGTTTCACACTTGTAACAACAGCCACTTTGTTCATTCATTCTGTTATGTCTACATTTTTTATCATCTCATGCGGTGATTCAAATTCAGTTAATACAGTGTGTATGCTTTTGCATTAATTAACATGACAAAGGGCTGATTATTCAAAACATGTTGGGGGCGAGACAGTGTGGACAAATAAAAACAAGGTCATGCATGTTGTCACTCAATGATCATTTATTATCGTGTACCCTAGATTTATTTTTAGGAATTCTGTCTTTGATGCATAAAATGAAAAAGTTAATGATTAAACTAAATGTGCTTGTCGTGTGTGTGTGTGTGTGTGTGTGTGTGTGTGTGTGTGTGTGTGTGTGTGTGTGTGTGTGTGTGTGTGTGTGTGTGTGTGTGTGTGTGTGTGTGTGTGCATGTAATGTCTGTCCAATATTTTAGTGATGCTAAGGGCCACAATGTAAAACATTATTGTTTTATATTAAAGACAGTAGGAGATTGTTCTGGACAGTCTGTTACAGACACATACCCAGACAAGATAATCTGTCTTCTTTCTATTGGTGATTTCCTTTGTATGGCCATAAAACAGCTTTATCTGGACTCTCGCAAGTGAGTAAATGAATCGCAAGTCTTCAAAGTGAAACATGTGTCTGTTTGCTCTGGTCAAAGGTCAAATCTCCACAGAGAATGACTGGTCTGAGTCTATGCAAAGCAACATAGTACAAATGATATGACCTGCCCCTGAGCTGAAAAGCAGGCAGGCTAAATAATGAAAGAGGTCCCCCCTGTGAGGGTGAGTGAGAGTGTGTGTCAGGGGATGGATGAGTTCAGATTTTGGGTATGCCTGTAGGATTACAGACAAATACACAAATTGCACTCCCAAACAAACACTCCAATGACAGTATATGAGTATGCATGCATTGTTTGAGAGCACTTTCTGAAACGTTGGGATTAGCTGGTGGTGAAGACTAATCCTTCAATCACGGACAGAGAGGGATACAGGCAAAGGGAGGATTGGGATTTAAAAAAAATACATACATTTCACCTTCCCTGAGCAACAAAGAAAAACAAAAAAAAAATCTGAAAATTAAAACATTACCACTAAAAGCTATTTTCAGTTTTGCACATTATTTTTTGTCAAGAGGAGGGATTGCTATGCTTTCCAAGCATAAAATAATTTCTTTGGTCAGATAATGTGAGGACATAAAGTGGTATTTTTAATTAATAAAAACTACATTCATGATAATTACTGGGGCATTAGGAATTACAACAACAACAAATCTGACAAGACTGAACCTGATGCATGTCCACTGAGGAGGGTGGGGGGATAACCTAATTTACACTTCATTCATTCTGTGGTGATGATTTCCGCCCCACTAATCTGCTGTTGTTAAACTGCGAAATGCTCATTTTATGTAGCGTTTTGATTATTACTCTTCCCTCAAGTCTGCTCACGTATTCCTGCTTGTGTTGCACATGTCTGCTTTTCAGATTTCATCTCCTGACTTCACTACATTCACTGTCTCCCTGCATCTCTATCTCACACTACTATCTCTCTTTTTTTCACTCACACACGTCCATTTCACTTCAAATCAGCCGGAGGATATCCAGTCTCACCTTCTCCCCTTAATTCAATCACTTGTAACTCAATTGAAAAGCATTCACAGTAAATTACATTCACATGAGCTCAACACTCGCTTAACTGACCCAAATGGCGGACCTATTCAGGCGTGCATGACTGTGTATGTGAGAGAGTCTGTGTTTTAAATGGATGTGTCATAGGGTTAAAAATAACTCTTTTTTTGCCCTCTTCTAGCGATGGAGCATGATAAAATAAATATATTACTCATTTTACCCATTACCTAGGACTTGAAGCATTCACAGAGGAGTGTTGTTTGATGATTTTCTGCTGGTACTCAATATCAGCTTGGCCTTCTCAATGGCATGCGCCTGTTGTTTGTCAGGAGACAATACAGCACTAGGGCTAAGACTTATTATGCTACTTCCATTGATGATTCATCTGTACAGTATTTATTTGATAAGCCCATGAATTATCAAGTCTATTAGATGTTAGGAAAAAGTTGCAAATAGCAATTTTTCATAGCTCAAAGTGAAACATTCGACTAACTTTCTTGTCTGACTATCAGTCCAAAACCAAATCATACTGAATATACAATGATAAAAAAAAGTCTCCTGTCATGCAACACAAATCTGTAAATACTGGTTGTGAATCCAACAACGTTATGATACATAGAGGCCATAGTTAATATAGGTAAGGTTATTGTTTGCACACCAAATACGTTCTTTGTTATACCTATTGGAGATAGCAGTTTTACTATATATTGTTAATCATTAAGCTTAAACACAATGAAAGCGAAATACAATGTCAAATGAAAAATATAAACCAATTTGTTGAAAATGCATCTAACGAAAATGCAACAGGCTGAATTGACGTATGCATTGCCCAGAACTCAAAATAAATCTACAATGGCAATAAAAAAAACTGTGCGTCTTAGTTAGTGAACGATCTGTCTGAATGATGCTGAACATACTGAAGTCTCACACACAGGCGCACCCACTCTTATTGTCAATAAACACTCTTCAGCAACCTCAAAGAGTTGCACGTTTTTATAAATATGCCTGCATACCTTATATATACAACTGTCAACAAGCTTGGAAAAAAAACCATTTGCAATCACTCACCGCGACCGAGCCGGTTGAAGAAGCGATGTAAACCTTGATGACCATTTTGATCCCAATTATTACCAGTACAGTCGACAAAAACAAACTGGTAGGAGGTCACGAGAGCAGCGTTTATTGCCCCAAAAAATAATGAAGCTGAAATATCGACTGTGTTTTAACAGAGAGAAGACATGCGCCTCCAGTATTTCAACTGAGCCATAATAAACAACATGCGCGTCTGCTGGCTCCGGCCGCACAGACGCAACAGAGGAATTCCGGTAATAGTTTTCAAAATAAAATACAAACGCTCCTGTGGACAAGAACAAGCATGATTGTACACCATATGTAAAGTCCATCCATACTGTACAATTCAATTCGTTTAGTGTCGATCAAATGTCGACAATGCAATATCATTCAATCAAATCCTGTTTCTTTTGAAGGATTACTTTTGATCCCCCCTCATGTTGCCTGTGGTTAAATCTGGCAACTTGACGCCACCGTTTGTCACTTAGCAGCAAACAAATTATAATCAAATTGGGTGACTTTGAGCATGGCTCTGTGCACCTGCACTCTCATGTGCTTTTTATCTTACAATGCATAATGCTGCCAGACTGTGTATATAATACAATAGTTATAATAGTTTCTGTCTGTGTATATATATTTATATATATATAATATTTCAGTTACTGTGGATTCTTTACTGTTTTTATTGCTCATTTGCTTATTTATAATACTTATTTTTGATCTTTTTTTTTTTTTACTATGTCTCTTGTTTGCACTATCCTCTATGCTGCTGTAATCCCTGTAAATTTCCCCGCTGCAGGACTCATAAAGGATTATCTTATTTTATGCACAGATAATTTGTCTTTAAAACACAAGTACAATTTCAATATGCATTGCACAACATGAAGAAATATTAACAGCAGCTGTGGACACGTTTTAGGATGGTATCATAGTCAGGTAGCATTTATGGCATGACATACAGTACCAGTCAAAAGTTTGGACACACCTTCTCATTCAACTACTTTGAAGAATATAAAATATAAAACATATTCTGGTTTGTTGAGCATTTGTTTGTTTACCACATAATTCCATATGTGTTCCTTCATAGTTTGGATGTCTTCAATATTAATCTACAATGAAGAAAAAAATAAAAAATAAAGAAAAACCATTGAATGAGAAGGTGTGTCCAAACTATTGACTGGTACTGTATATCTTAAATGCTGCTTAAGTGACAGACATTGTGTATGCACACATCTTGAAAATATGCATTGCACAACAAGAGATATTCACCATATAATATCAGATGGCCAGAAATACAGTACCAGTCAAAAGTTTGGACACACCTTCTCATTCAATGGTTTTTCTTTATTTTTTTTCTACATTGTAGATTCATATTGAAGACATCCAAACTATGAAGGAACACATATGGAATTATGTGGTAAACAAACAAATGCTAAACAAACCAGAATATGTTTTATATTTTAGATTCTTCAAAGTAGTTGAATGAGAAGGTGTGTCCAAACTTTTGACTGGTACTGTATGAACAGTGCTTTATGACACAGGCACTAAGCATATAATAAGCATTGCTAGATGTGGTATTCTATACTTTCAATTTAAATTCAATTCCATTTATTTTGTATAGCCCAGAATCACAAATTACAAATTTGCCTCAGAGGGCTTTACAATCTGTACACATGCGACATCCTCTGTCCTTCCCTCACATCGGCACAGGAAAAACTCCCCTAAAAACCCCTTTAAGATAAGATAAGATAAGATAATCCTTTATTAGTCCCGCAGCGGGGAAATTTGCAGGCTTACAGCAGCATAGAGTAATGTGCACACAAGAGACATAGTAGAAGAAAGACAAGATAAAAGTAAAAAATGAAAATAAAAAAAACCAAGTATTATAAATAAGCAATAAAAAACAGTAGAAAATCAACAATAACTGAAATATTATATTTACAGACAGAAAAAACTATTTTAACTATTATTTAACTATTATTGCACAGTGTAATGTATTGCACAGGTTTTTATTGTCATGTTATTATTAACAGGGAGAAAAAAGGAAGAAACCTATGGGAGAGCGACAGAGGAGGGATCCTTCTCCCAGGATGGACAGAATGCAATAGATGTCATGTGTACAGAATGAACAGCATAACAGAGATACAACACATTCAATGTATATGACATAAATGATTCATATTCAATAAGACTACTTATAATAACAGCAGCAATTATTATAGTAGAATTATAATTATGAAAATAGGGATAGTAATGTGATTAATAATAATAATCGAAGTAGCAGTATACAATCTTCTTAATTAAGACAATGTATAGTATGTGTATTCATTGTCTGTGTAGTTGTATAGTATGTGTATTTATTGTCTGTGTCTGTGTAGTTGTATAGTATGTGTATTTATTGTCTGTGTCTGTGTAGTTGTATAGTATGTGTATTTATTGTGTATAGTATGTGTATTTATTGTCTGTGTAGTTGTATAGTAGTTGTATAGTATGTGTATTTATTGTCTGTGTCTGTGTAGTTGAGCTGCTGCAACACTTGAATTTCCCCCATGGGGATCAATAAAGGAATATAAAGGAATATAATAATAATGATTGAATATCACAGCGTGCACTACAGCGCCCCCTCTGGCGTCACGGTGGTACTGCATGGAGAGCTGTGGTTGCCATGGTGCAGCGTCATCGATAGGACTGGAGCAAACCCCGAGGCGTGCCGTGGACCAAAAACTAAAAATCATATCTGAACGCTTCTGACTGTCAGGATCACTCCTTCTTGCTGTGGATAATAACAAAACGGCGTATTTTTTTTAAAAAGATAGTCACGACTCTTTCCTTTACTTTACCTAAGGGCCGCTAAGTTAGCTTAACTTCATGCTAGCTTGCTAGTAGTTGAACCGCTATGTGGCTAACATTAGCCTAGCGAGAGTCCAAAACAAGAAGCCGTGAATTGCGACAGTTTTCAGGGTAAACCAGACAAATTAAGGAATATATAAAAAGGGTAAACGCACAGGAATGAGAGGTCGCTGACGTTAGCACACACCTGTTGAGGGTAGCTAGCTAGCTTGTTGATGCTAGCATCACAAGCTAAACTGTCTCACAACAATGAAACTGTCAACAACAGACGGCCTTCTCTAATCCCATCTGTCCGTGACACAGAGAGGGGACACCTGGTGGTATTGTGAGTATGTATTTAACAACAACGCTTCTCTTTGTATACTTATTTTTAGTTGACCTGACTGCATATGCATTTTCTCTCGTTTTTTCTCGTTTTTTCTCGCGATATCAGGATCCTCAAGGAGAAGATGTGAATGGTGATGCCAACAGAGAAGATGGTGATAATGTGACCTATGTGGTGAGTGTAAAGGTACTCTGACGTTTATACTACTGCACATCCAGGTACTTACGATGATATAATAATAATATATATATTATAATATATATTATAATAATATATATATAATAAAATCATCCAAAACATTTGACAGAAATACCATTGGAATTGTGAAGTAAATCAGTTTGAACAGTCTCCATGGCTGTATGTCGATCAGTGTACAGTACCAGTCAAAAGTTTGGACACAACTTCTCATTACTTTGAAGAATCTAAAATATAAAACATATTCTGGTTTGTTGAGCATTTGTTTGTTTACCACATAATTCCATATATGTTCCTTCATAGTTTGGATGTCTTCAATATTAATCTACAATGTAGAAATAAATAAAAATAAAAATAAAGAAAAACCATTGAATGAGAAGGTGTGTCCAAACTTTTGACTGGTACTGTATATTTAAGAGAAAAGACATCATGAGAGACGTTTCCAATGTTAAATGACAACGCCAACAACTGAAACACTGTTTTCAAAGATAGGTCTATATTCAGGTGAAGGGCCTCTCTCTCTCGTGCTTCATCGACAAGTATGCTCTTATCTATTTAAGGTGAAGCTGCTGTGTGTACTGTTGTCGCTATAGATACCAGGCCATCAAGTGATTCAGGGCTGATGAAAAGGCCAAATGACTGCATGACCTTTACATGCCTGTTACGCAAATATTAAAAACTGTACTTGCTATTAGTCTTGGATTCTATATTTATTCATCAAACGACTGAAGGCTGTTTGATCTCTTACAAACAACAACAACATGCTGGAGGTGCTGGACTTTTTACTTTGGTTATTGTTTGAAATATTGCAAATATGTAGAAATGTTTGACATATTATTTATTTATTATATATTCAAAATACTTTAAATACATTATAATATCTACAAATACAGTTTGATACTGTATATGGCAAACTGTATAATAATATGTACAACACTACATCTACAATAAGCAGAATAAAAATATCAGGTGAGAAACCTGAACACTTTTTTTTCTCTTCTTTTTCTGTGTTTTTCTTTTAGCATTTGTGTGTGCATGCATCATATTGCAGTCAGAAATAATAGTCTGTCTGTCTAATAAGTCACCAGGGCAGATGGGGGCAGGCTACTAATTTGTATGTAGCAGCAGTGGTGAGGAGTAGTGATATCATACATCATTCAGCCTCATGGAAAATTCCACCTCATGTGTGTTGTCGCTTAGTGACCAAGACACACAATACGGAAAACTTTAGAGAAACCAGTTGGCCCAGAGAATTTACACCTGGGTTGCACCGTACAAATGCTGAGGGCAGTTTAACAGGGGACTTTTAATGTAAGTGTGTACCATCAGGTAAAATACATCCTGTACAAGTAAGCCTTTGTTATTGTTAAATCTTATCTCAGAAAAAATCTTTTAAAAGTTTAATACGTTTATTTTTGACTTTTTGTCTTTAATTTTAACACAGCCTTTCTTTTCAAAGGGACAACATGGAGTCTGAAAACATGACCGATCCATGTGAAGACAACCGGGATGCTGACCAAAGTCGCCAGTCACTCCGGAGTACAAAGAATGATTCCCGAGCATCATCCTTCCAAAAACACAAAAAGATCTTCCAGGAGAAGATCCAGGACGAGGGTGAAAAAGACGTCTGTGTTGAGAGCAGATCGAAAACCAGAACCAGGCGTTCGGATCCCGATCGGGACCAGATATCAGATGGAGATGGACGCAGAAGCACTGGGTCGTTTTACTCGGAGGACTATGAGAATGAGTCTCATTCAGACCGCTCGATCTCACCATACTCCCATTCCCGGACTCCTTCCCTTACCCCCCAAAGATCGGTGCGGGCAAAGAGGATTTCTAACAGCCCCTTCTACAAGACAGGTAAATAAAGCAAGGAGATAATCCAGTATGGACAGGTGAATTAATTAAACTTTACCCTTACTGGTTAAATTTTATTTACTGTCCGGGTGATGGCAGTGTAAGGCAGATTTTTAAAATGGTGGTTTTCTGCAGGACAAAAATCTTCTATTGTGAGAAATGAAGACTTTATGAGTATTTCATAAAGTCTTCAACAACAAATTGTTCCTAACGAATTCCATAGTTCTAACACACAAATAGTTTGATTTCACTTCCGTTTATATTCACCCCTCCTAGTACACTTGTCCATGTGTTTTTATTTATTTTTATTTTTATTTTTATTTTTATTGTATAATATGTTTTATTTTTTATCTTAATCTGTTTCTTTGTACTTGAGCTGCTGCAACACCCGGATCATTAAAGGAATATCTATCTATATTGGCCTGTAAAAGTATTACCTTTTAAATGATTTCAACATCTTGTGTGTTTCTCTACTGTTCAGGTGTTGTGGGGCGCCGGGGTGTGTCACGTCCACAGCGTCCTGGTGGCCAGCCCCTGACCCAGCAGCATCGCAGGGGAGTGCGTTCACAAAGCAAGGAGTCCACGCCCCCTAAAGACCTGGACCTGGTGACCAAGAGGATGCTCTCAGCCCGCCTGTTAAAGATCAATGAATTGCGTAACTCACTTGTCGAGCTGCAACAGCGCACTGATGAGTTGCAGAAGGAAAATCGAGTTCTCAGACAGGTAGACCTACCCTTCTAGATAGGTTTGGGTTAGATAGATGAGGCCTAAGAAAGGAAGAAAACCTTCATAAAAAAACATCATATTTTAGTGGTTGATACTGATAGAAAGAATTCTGACAACAACATTAACACACATCTTTGTAGGAAAACCAATCATATAATCTTTTAACAAAAGATTCTTCACCATTTACCTCATCTCCTGTGGCTCACTAAAATGTAATATTTTCTCTTGCATGCTGCAGCTTCAGGTGCGTCAAGAGAAAGCCCTGCAGCGCTATGATGACACAGAAAGCGAGATATCCCAGCTACTGGCGCGCCACACCAACGAGACCAACGTGCTGCGTGAGCGGCTCAGGCGTACTCAGGAGCGGGAACGGGCAGCTGAGCGGCGGATGAAGGACAGCGAGGAGCAGCTGCAGAGGAGTCAGACGACTATCGCCCGGCTGAAGAAGCTGGTCGACCAGCGAGAGTTAGGAGCCAGAGACGAGCTGAGCCGAAGACTAGATGAAGAGAAGACAAGGGCCCAAGAGGCAGAACAGAAGATTAAGGTACATTTCTTTTTGGTTTGATTTATTTACTTAATTATTGATGAAGCTGAGATGGAAAATATTTAATTTCTCTAGAATATATTGCTATTCCTGTGCTTATTTGCATTTGTACACATATTTGAGACCCTTTGAATTATAAATTCAAATTCATGGGAAATATATCAGGAGTTCATTTTTTGCTATGTCTGTAAATAAATTATGTATTATACTTTTTTTTTAATTACTATTATTATTTTTACATATTATTGGTGTATGTTTTACAAGATTATACTATAGCTAAATAAACAATCCCTTGCAGATAAAACACAAATAATTAACGCCAAAATTTGTATCTTTGGAAAAAATAATATCTCAAGATTTCTTTGTTGCCTTTTGTCATGCGGTAGCTGTATTTATTTTTCTGTGTGTTTGAAGGAGCTGGAGCGTAGCATGGAGCTTAGCAACAGCAGTTATCAGAGGCAGTTGGCTTCAGAGAGGAAGAAGACAATCAGTGCCCAGGAAGAGATCAGGACTCTGCAGGAGGAGCTGGAACGACTGACCAATAAACTCAAGGTCCTTGTGTAAAAAAAATATACCTCAGAATACCAACTGAAACAAACTACCTTTCTTTATGATTGTGTAGAAAAAGCAGCATGTACGACATGTTCACTTTGTTGTATCATTTTCTTATCAGGAGAAGGAGAGAGAACTAGATGCTAAGAACATTTATGCCAACCGCATGATGAAACCTGCACTGAGAAAAGATGTTGACAGTGGCGCAAAGCGGAAAGGTAAGGCCTGACTATTGGTTTAGGAAGACATAAATCATCTTTTGTGAACGTATTCAAACTATCTATTAAAAAAACCTTAAACTCTAATGATGTCTCTATTGTTCCAGTGGTCATGAATGACCTGGAAGAGCCAAAGATTCATTTTTTGTTCACTCTGCTTGTAAAAGTTTTGCCTGTTTGTTCAAAAATTAAGTCTAATATATAATCTGCTTTTTCCCCCCACACATAGTCCCCAGCAGGAGCAGCACCAAGGCCGTTCAAACTAAAGACAGATCGTCTAGTCTGGATTTCCCTACACCTCCCCCTGCCCTCGCTGATGCCAATGAGTACAGTGCACAGGCACCTGATGAATACCTGTCACTCAAGGTAGAGTCACTCCACTTCACCCCAATGTCAACACTTCTTCCTCTGTCACTGTTATTTTCCCGTCATTCACCTCTTATGTCTCTCCCTATTAATGTACAACAGCAGGAGTTTGACAGAGTGGACAGACAGGCAGAGACAGAAGTCAGACATCAAAAGTTGGAACGGCAGAAGATGAGAGACAGAGAAAAAGATGGCGAGAAGGAGAAGGAGACGGTGAAGAAAGAGGAGAAGCGACATCTCAACCAGGAGCTCAATGTGATCGACGAGAAGGCGAAGACACCAAGAGATGGTATGACGAGTAAACAGTGTGTGTATATAACAAGTACAAGAAATCAGGAATGCTGTAATGGGTTTTGTTTTATGTCCACAGACTGGGAGGAAAAAAAGAGCAAGACGACAGTAAGAGGACGACTGAAAGCTCCCTATTAAACCAGGAGGAAGAGAACAACAGGAAGCGCAGCCATGTCCAGGAAGAGGTGGAGAGGTGGAACCAGGGCGCTCTGACCAATCAGCAAGCGTCAGAGGAAGCACGTCGCAAAAAAGAGCAGCTGCTGGCTAAGATGCGTGAAGTAGACCGACAGGAACACGGAGCCCAGGACGCCATGTTTGCTGAGTCTAGTCCTTCTGAGTTCAATAAGGCTACCAGTAACCATTCTTCTCCCCGTCCTCCTGATCAGAGGAACCATATCTCTTCAATTTTTAACCTCACAGAATCAGAGGAGTCGGCCGGTCTGCGCGCTGGTGTCGGAAGCGGGGAAGGCGGAAGGAGAAGATCGGGCTTGCAGGGTGGAGCTGCTACAACAGGGATGGGGAAGAGAGCTCCATGGCCTCAAAACTCACGGGACGACTTGGCATTCGGAAGCTACGCGCCTTCTTTTGGAAACTCAGCCTCACGCGGTTCCTCCGGCTTCCCTCCACCTCCGCCCAAAGAGGACAGGGACTCTGCCTTAGAAGCGATAGGTGTGTTTAGTCTCAGAGGGGTGGAGACAGAGAAAGAAAAGGAGACGGAGAGAGGAGCGGGAAAGGACAGGAAGTCTAGCCTCATGCAGCAGCTATTCGGTGCCCTGGCAACACCTGCGGGTGACAGTGTGACCCCCTCCAATAAAATGGAGGTCCTCAACAATCCACCAACTACCAATGGGGTGCGTTCAAGACGGGAAGCACTGCTCAGCTTCAACTCAGGGTCCTCCACTCCTCCAGAATCCTCCCTGAAAACCCTACACGTCACAGATAGCAGGCCTGCCATCCGTGCCATCGCCTCATTCGATGATGACATAGAGGAACTTACTTTATGAAATTAATTTAGATTTTAGGTAGTCAGTGTCCTAGCAGGCCATCGCGGATGTCTGTCAGTCACAAAGACATGAGACAAAATAGAAGAGATTGATTAATGAACATGGTCTGTAAATTCAAGTCTGAACACTAATGATTTCCCAATAAAAATGACAACAATATCAACAGAACCAAGCAAAGAACTAATTTAAGTTTCTAAAATATTAAATAAGTGATAAGTTATTTAACTTGTGTGACTGTTTTTAAAATGTTTCATGTACAAATGTGTAATTTGTAGTGATCTTCAAGCATTCAGGTCCATGTGTGTAGACAGATAGCTGTCACAATGTTGCTGAAACTGCTAATATAGGATTTCTGACCCTTTGTTTTATTTTAATGCTAGACGCACTTGTGATTATTGTGGAGACGATGGCTTTTACTCGTTTCACCTGTTTGAACAGACTTTTCAGTTTTGGTAAAATATGACTTAGTAGGTAGTTTGTCTGATGAAAAAAAGGATAAGAAGGAGCCACAACATACAAAATCCCTGCACCTAGAATATCTGTTCTACAATCAAAAACCAAAACAAAGGCGTGACAGTCAGAATGACGCAAATCACCTTTCTTTATGTTTAATATTTTAGTAATTTGACATATTTTGTAGTAATATTGTTTGGGGTTGCTGTTATTGTTTTTTGTTTTTTTTGTCTGGGATCCTACAATTCCCTGCATATCTTTATTTGGACAAATTTGAGTGTTTGTCATTTTTGAGTTATGTTAGAGTCCATGCCATAAGAATGTACCACTAAGCAATATGACAATCATGTTAAGACGGCTTCTCCGACGTATGACAACTTAAACAAACTAATGAAAAATATACATTTTCTGCAGGTTTATAACTACCAATTGTATATTGATACTGATACAATGTCCTATTAATAGGAAGATGTCATTGACCCTATAAAATGTTATTTTTCCTATAAACAAATGGTTGATAATTTATATAAGCTCAATGACAGTTAGTGTAGTTGTGTGTCATATTAAATCAATCAATTCAATATTGTGTTTTAAAAGAGACACTTTTTTTCTATTTGATTAACTTGACTTGGAAGATATTGTAAAAAAAAAAGTAAATATAGATATTTCCACTTCCGGCACTCATACAAACCACCTGTTGCTGTAGTAGAAGCTACAAGCTATACTGATGTGAATAGAAGAAATTATTTAATTATGTTAAATTCTTATAAACTTGCATAACAATTTACAACTCCTAATTTGGTACATACACTACATCGGTAACCTGTATAATGTATATTTAATAGAAAGGAATGATATTTCCATTTTGACACATTTCTGAAGAGCTTTTTTCTATTTATTCTGGCAAAATGTGTTTTAGTAACTTTAGTAATGTTAATCTGTATTTATGTATCTAATTTTTCCACATTTTGTACTTATATATAGCATTGTTATATAAATTGTATTTTGTCGTCGTCGTATTCTATTGAATTAAAAATCAATGAATGAAAGTAAGAGTGGAGCTGTTCTATGTCCGTCAGACTGTGGCGCACTTGCAGTGTTCTCCACGCAGCCAGAGCCTGACGCAAACCTCCCCGCCCCCTCCTCCGGCAGCTCTCTGCTCAAAAACAAGCGGACCGTGGAGCTGGTTAGGGGATGCGATGAGAGAGATCCAGAGGATGGTCTTCACCGATGTCGCAGGAGGATTCTCACCAGGTAACACGAGCCACACGCACTTTGAATTACAGGGGTTTTCTTCAGGTGATGCCGGTGGAGTCTGTTCACATTACACTGTGTCTTTAGCATGGTGTGATGTGTTTTACAGGAATAATGCATGGCTGTATCATGAAGGAAATAATGAAAAGTGCATGTTGCATTTTATTGAAAAATAAAAACTGATTTGCATGAAAAAGGAGAGTAAAATGAGTTCATATTCCGGCATTGTTCCCTTAAATGGGCGAGGTAAGAAATACAATAAGCAAGTTAATGTTAAAGTCAGAAGCCTTTTTTTTTTTTACATACTGTAGCAATGTTGATGTTTTTCCCCTCTATAACAATTTATAAAGAAGAGAAAATGCCTTTCCATATAGTTATGGAGTTACAGATTTCAGATTACATCTTAGTATAAAGTATTATAAGAGCAGTTTAACTTTAGGTTATTGTGATTTGATTAAGGCAGAAGGAATCATGTTTGATGGTACCATTTCAATTACACAGTATTTATAACTTTTTTTTTTTTTAAGAACATGTCTTAACCTGTCAAAATGGGCTTTATATCCAAATGTATGCAACCAGAGAAGAACACCTGTGGATATTGAGATCCAGCACGGGTTTACTTTAGGCAGTTAATCCGGCACATTTTGGACCTCTGACTGTTTTATTAAGTTTCTGTTGCCATAACATAGGAATCCATTATGCCACAGTAATTTGGTGTTTACCTTTATGAATAGCTTTTATTTTTGTCCATTCATCTCTTTGAGTCAACCCGTTCTCCTGCTGATGATGTGGATAATGCTCACATTCTCATTTCTGTACTGCATATCAGCACATCTTCATATGGAGATGCACACTAAAGCCTTATTAGTTACTCTGCCGTCATGTTTGTTAAGCAGACGTGTGCCAGATAGAGAGAGCCAGACTCCTTAGGTTCTTCAGCCAGACCAGGTTTTTGGCATCTCCATATAACACCACAAAATACATTTTATTACTGTGGTAACGCTGCAAATGGATGTTGCTGAGCCATCAAATTCTGCTGCCTCAAAACCAGAGGAATGCACGGGTAATGCTGGGTGATTTGGTTGCCAGTTGAGACATTTGGATAATGACGATTAATGTTTTTTTTTTCTGCTAAGATTTGCCCGTGTTTGTAGTTGCCCAAGACTGCGTTAGAGATTCAGGAAGTATATCTAGCTTTCTTTATTCAAAGTGGCTGTGGTTACCGACAGTGCCTCTTAAATGATCAAGCAGCCTACAAGAGGCTGTTTTGCTGTTGTTATTCTAAACCTTTCATGTCTTTATAATTGTGATCGCAGCTCCATTTATGAGCTAATATGCTTACACACACTTTTCCCCATCTTTCTAAACCGCTTGGCTCTGCAGTTTCTTTTCACAATTTGAACCAATTCCTGACTGTACATACAGGGTCCTGTGAAAAAAAAAATGCATGTGACATGGGTTTATTTTCCTCCTCCTCTGTTGGTCTCCTGTAACAGTGTGTTCTCCAAAGACACACACACACACACACACACACACACACACACACACACACACACACACACACACACACACACACACACACACTTTAGAGATTAAGGAGAAAATCCGTTCCTGGGCCTTCATACATTAAGGCAGCTTCTCTTCACAGTCAGCGGTCTATTTTACCTTGCAAAACATAAGCCTATCATTAGATACAAGGGCAATGACTTCACTGATGGTCTGCTGTGCCCATTATGGAATAACTGAGCACTAACCACTTATAGAGTGCTACGAGACTTTGCAGGAAGGAGGACATTGGGCAGAAAGTCTGATTTTGCTTACACTGAGTGTGTGTTTGCTATATCCTTTAAAGAGGCCATATTAAAGATTTTGTTTGTGACTTAATTTCCCGAGTTAGTCATTGCTATGGGCCTCCAGAATCACTCCAGTGTTTCTAAACTAGTCGGATAAAAAGATACTAAGATATTTTGATGCCATATTTTGTGGTGTAGCTAGATTTATATGTCTATGGCTGCATAGCATGATAGAAAGGTACAGGTTCCTTTAACATGTTATGTATGTTAGGTTATGTATGGAGGCCGGTCCACACTCTGGTCCCGACTTAAATATGTTAACAAATATTGGATGGATTGCCTACAAATATCTAAATCATTTTAGATGAAAAGTGTGACATTTAGATTGTTACATATCTTAAGAATTACAACTTTGGTTTATGAACAAGTACGTGCAGAACTATTGACGTTTCCAATCAGCCTCGGTTATACTTTGTTTTCCGTGCTAAATAGCAAATGTTAGCATGCTAACAAACTAAACTAAGATGGTGACCATGATTAGCATTGTCGTTGTTAGCATGCTGATGTTAGCATTTAGCCGAAAAAGCACTCCTGTGCCTAAATACAGACTTGCAGATCCATTAACATCACCTATAGAAAGCTGTTAATTGCTGCCTGAGAGACAAAATGAAAATTGTTTAATTATGTGTATTTTCACTGACCCTAACCCATCTCTATTGAAGACTACTTAAATATGCCCATAATGTTCAGGATCTGTCGTTTTTGAACGAGTATTTGTTGCTGTTGCTGGAAAAGAGCAAGACTGTCCTACTGCCCGTTGTCTGTCGGAGGTCGTTTAAGGCAACAAGCCCTGACGATGGGAGGTGGAAAATGGCTGATTCATTAACAGTGCCTGTGTCGTTGCTACGGAAACAATTTGTTCCTGTCAAACGTGGACATATGCGCCCGAAGTGTGCTGATAATTATTTGATATGTGAGAAGCCAAATGCTCGATCTAAATCACTTTACAGCAGAGAAGAAAGTGCACAAACGTTCATTATGCTCATCAATCTGTCATATAACGGAGCCTGTCATGCCACAGTTGAGGTGCAGTCTTGCATGTCAAATGTCACGTTAGTGTTGCCTTTTTGTCGGCTGGATGTGGTTAGTGGTAAAGTCAGCAAATGTTTCACAACGTGCTTCTTCTCTCTTCTGCAGATCTAAACATATACTCTGCCTCCAGAGCACCAATGGAGATTTCAAGGGACTTTTAAAGATTGACTTTCCTGACAAAGACAGTGGAAGCAGGACGGACCAAAACCTACAACAATGGTCATTTGTAACAACAGAAGAGGCCACCAATGAAGAGCAGATATCTTTATCTATTTTTACTTTGAAACATTTTTAAGGAGCTATTTTTATTTATTAGATTAATAATGGACACTCCCTCAGCTCCTCAGATTATTGTGGACAAGGCTAGTGACCTGGCGGAAGCAGAATGTGTGGAAGACATGGATTTGCCTACAGACGACCATCTCATGAACCTAAAGGCGTTGACAGAGAAACTAAGACTGGAAACCAGGCGGCCTTCTTACCTGGAGTGGAAAGCCCGGCTTGAGGAGGACGGCTTCAGAGAATCGAGAAGTGGAAAATTCCCGATCCAAGTGGAGCCTGATGGGAAAGTGGTCCCCCCCACAGAGCCTGTAGTGAAGTCTGATGGGATTCAGTGCAAGTTGCCATCAGGCGTACTGAAACGATTTGAGAACATCGATGAAGCTCTCAGTTGGCTGAGGAGAGAACTGGTGAGACTTTGCTTAAATTATTAACAATGTACACAGTATCATTTATCTTTGGAATATGCAGCATTTTGCTATAAATTGGCATCTCTAAACATTTTTATTTGGTTTAGTATTTGCAGCCAGTTGATGGCCCTATTTCAAAAGATCTTGTTTAGGCACTTAACTAAATACTTGAGGTTCAAATACACACTTCTATTCACATTTTTAATTTGAAGAGCGTTATAATTTTGCAGTTAAAGGCCAGAAACAGGAAATAACTTCCTGCTACTTAGCCAATTAGAGTTCAACAATGGGCACAATGTCCAATTAATGAGCAGGAGAATCCCATTCACAATAGTGAGGGAGATTAATTGGGACTCAGGGAATAGCATCAGACATTTGTTACACACAGTTTCTGCAAGCGTAGTCATTTTCGCTCTGCTCAATTACGCCACACATTCAGCCACGGTTCATAGGCAGAATCGTACTCGCACAGTATGTGGCATGTAACGTTTTGCACAAACGCAGTGGACAAAGAGAGACGATTATGAACTTTGCACAGATGTATGAACAAAGACAGTGGACACGATAGCGACAAAATTGAGAGAGCTTATGAAGGGAAACTTGTTTGTGGATGTTCAACTGTGAGTTTTCTTTTTGGATTTTGTTACACAGTAAGGACTGAATGCGTGGACCTCCAGTGAATCTAGATCATGTGAACAATGTGTACAATTGTTGTTTTAATCATTCATATAAAATAGTTGGACATTTTGGGAAGTACGCTTATTCACATTCTTGCCGAGGATTAGACGAGAAGATCGATCCCATTCTCATGTCTGTGCGATAAATATTCAGCTACAGACCAGGAAATGATTAGCTTAGCTTAGCATAAAGGGGGTATAAGCTAAACTGGCTCTGTTCAAAGGTAACAAAATCTGCCAAACAAACATCTCTAAAACACACTAATCAACACCCCCTGTAAAGCCACACACCTCATGCTTGGAGTTTTCCAGATTAAATGTCCTTTTTTGGTATTTTCACTTGACCAAAGACGTTATTTAATAAAACATTTAGTGGATAAAGTAATGAATTAATCAGCATTTTGTTTCCGTCTCTCCATCAGACTGACATGCGCTTGCAGGACCAGCAGCTGGCGAGGCAGCTCATGCGACTCCGCAACGACATCAACAAGCTGAAGATAGAGCAGACGTGCCACCAGCACCGCCGGATGCTCAACGACGCCACCTTCGGCCTCGAGGAGCGCGACGAGCTGTCGGACCTGCTGTGCGAATGTCCCGTCACGCCGGGTCTCGGCCTCTCCGCCCCGCTGAGACTCATCGGCGTCACCAAGATGAACATTAACTCGAGACGTTTCTCGCTCTGCTAGTGGCGGTGATGGCATTCTGGCAGCAAGACCCTAGAGAACAAAGCAGAATGTCTAATACTACCCTTGCTCCAGTGCAACACGGCAGTCCTGGCCGTTTGTTGGACTGTGGGGAAATCCTCTTGACCACAATGTTGTGAGGATTAGAACTAGATGTTACGTCTGTTTTTGCAGTCCCTATAATCAAAGAGAGAAATTTAGATAATGTATATTATTTTGAAAGAGTGCAGTAGGTACATATGTAGTGTTTGTTTTCTTCCAGACTATACATGACTTTGGCAGCTATAAACAGAAACCTCTGTCTGAAAACCACAGCAGATTTTAGACCTTTAGGCCATCATGACTTGAAACAGAATACTTGATGTTTTTAAACTACAGTAAAGCAATCTCAAGCTTACTCCTTTCCGCCTTTTTAAGCCTTATAAGTTATACTGTTACCACTTACTCCTATATATTTCCATCTACAAGCCAAGATTTATCAAGCACAAATCCAATGTTTAAACATATTCTCTCTGTATGATGTTTTCAGTGTGGAAAGAATGTTTTACTTTCCACGTCCTGCATCTTAATCTAAATGTTTTGTGCTTTTAAAAAGATGCCTTAATATTGATACAAATTGTACACTAGTATATACCCAATGCATATTTGAGTTAGCAAGCACCTGTATCAATTTAGCAAACATTGTTTGTTTTTTTGTAGAATATGATGAAAATGATTTATTCTTTATAACTATTGTCACAAAGCACTAGTTTGTGTTCTCACAATGGTTTCCAGTAATTTGCTGAAGTCTGTTCCTTAAAAGTAAAGATGTATTTAGCTCTTTGCTGGAGCTCCACCCCTTTTTATGCCCTAATTGTGGCATTGTTTGTCTGAAATAAAAACATGGTTTAGTTCATGGATAAACATCAAATGACCTCGATCTCTGTTCGTACCAAATTGCATGACTATGTGGATCTTGTTATGATGGCAGTTATGATGGGATCCAACATTGGAGGCAAATGTTCCTTACTAATTATCTTTGTGGGGGTTTGCATTTGAAATGTGAGTATATGAAAGTTGATTGAAGTATATTTCCAATGTACAGACCATGCAAGAAGAAAAGACGTTTCAAAACCACAGCTTTAAAGCTTCCACACACACTGCCTCTGCTTCCAATTTGTTTTCCACAGCAGAGGTACCGATAAAGCTGATTGCCTCTTAAAAACAATCAATGAAAATACAAAGTTAATACAGAGTCTACACTGCTCAGACTGCTCCACCATTATATGATCAGCTTCATTTCATATTACCAACACAATACTATTGTAAAGCCTTTGTCCCAGTCCCATGAACAATGCCACCTGGCAAGAAAAAAAACTAGTATGTCAACTTGATCTTGTATTACCGGACCTACAAGGCCTGGAACATATCATAAAACTGGTTCGGTGAAATGTGATACCTTAAATTGGCCCATTGTGATTGCTCGTATAATTACACAAATTCATGGGAAATAGAACATCCATGGGAGACGTTGTATGCTGTACTTTTTCAGCCTTTAATTGGCTTTCGGCACAATAAAACAATGTTTCCTTGTGGTGAGTCCACAAGAAGGGAGTCTCTCATCAGTACACTCAGACTGTTGATTAAAGTGCTCACTGAACCATGGAAAGATCCAGGAGAAGAGGCATGTGCACCAAAGAAGATGAAGTACACTGAACCAGTAATCTTTCTGCACTTGGATGCAGTGTATGTCGCTGTGGTATATTTAAACACCTAAAGGTACTCTTGAGCTTTCTGGTGTTGAGGCCTTTTGACAAAACATCTAAATGGGATATCCTGCCCTTTCCCCAATATCATACCTGCTCTTAAATTGTTTTAACCACTGTTTTAGGATATATTATGATGGCAGACAAGCTACAGCCAGCAGCAGTTTAGCGTAGCCTATAATTATGTCATTAAGTCATTTTAACATTTAAGTTTTTCTAAAGGTTAACAAAGCAGTTAAATGTTAGGTAATTAGCGAGCTTTGGGTGTGCTGGAAGGTTGGTATTGTTTCCCTCTGGCTCAGGTTTTGCACTAAGCTACGCTACCCGACTGCTGTCTGTAGCTTCATGTTTAACAGGCATAATATGAGAGTGGTGTTGATGTTCTCATCGAAACTCTCAACCACATAATGATTCAACGAAATGTTAAATTATTCCTAAAAGCTTTGGAAAAATGGAACTGAATTGGGTATTGCACATCATTTTCTTTGTCATTTCTGTCCCCGATTGCTTTTGTTCTGCATAAAAGCCGTCATCTGTGCACGCTGTATTAGACCTTGTGTAAACAGGTTGGGGGGGGTGAAGACATGAGCATGGAAGGGTCATGAGTTTAACATGTGACAGTCAGTGTAACCTGCTCGCTGATCCCTGCCTCCCTCTCCGTCTGGAGGGCCTGAAGTGGCATTTCATGAATGACTTTGCTGAGCCTGAGATTTTTTTATGCATGAGCTCCAGCTTTATGTGGGCTTCACTGCAGAAAGCCATAACTCCTTCTGACTAAAATTTTCGAACAGCCTGCTGGGGATCAAAATGGTTTCACTTATTTTTCTTCTGTTCTATCAGAAGGCCTTTTTTTAAGCTACTGAATTAACATGAAATAAACAGGGTGCAACAATTTTTTTATAAATCCAAGAAAAAGTTTGTTTCAGAGAAAATGAAAAATAAAAAAAGGTCCTTGTCCTTGATTGGATTCCAGTTCTGCCCAACAGCTGTCCTTGGAGTCTGCCATTTTAATAATTTCATGCCTAAACCATCTCATTTGCATGACAAAATGACTTGACGGGCATAAAATCAGTCCCAATCTCTGCTGCTGAAGCATGAATACCACAAACTGTGTCAGTAGCCACATCGATGCAAAAGTTGGTGTAGGATGATTAGGGCAAAAACAAACACTGACCTAGTTTTTGCCGCATTTTAAATGAAATTAGGGTATGTTCTCCAGTTAGATTTCTATCTATCTTAAAGAAGGATGCAGTCTATTACTACCTTTTGTCTGCCAAGAGGCCGTTTTTTTCAGACGTTCACAACTGGGAATGTAGCAGTCATCCAGTTCCAGAAATATAACAGATGTAACACCAGAAAGGAACAGTTCTCACCACGACTGAGCTGCAGACACGGCCATGATTGACTGGTAGAAACCTCACCAAGGTGAACCGCAGGTTGGAGACTGGCGAGAATCCCAGATGGCATCTTTACACCGAGCCTTTTGTGTAGGAGTGTCTACAAATGTCTGAACATTTCATTACACCATGATTTACTGTACTAGACAAAAAGGGATTATTTGATGGGTTATTCACCATTTAGGCTCTTTTTTTTGGATGCTGACCTGGATGATGTGATGAGAATGTATCTTTTGTTGCCCATTTGCAAAGCTACATATTTTACACTTTGATTTACTGGAAACACTTGATCTGCAATGGCACTTTTTTCATGTTTAATGATGTGGATATAAAGAGCTGAATCAGAGCGTTCCTGTCGGAGAAACAAGACGTGTTGCAGAGGCTTAAGTTTGACCACACAGTTAAACCTCTGGAGTGTCGAGACACTGATTCCGACTGTGTAGGCTGTTGGAAAAAAAGATTTATAAGGTCAGAGGATCACTTGGACCAACTCCTGGACACGTATTAAACATGTCCTGAAGCTAAAAATAGCAGTTAAACCATAGCTTTTATATGTTGGATATAAATTTGGGGGAAAGCTCCTTGCTTGCACTTTCCTTTTCATTTTGGATTAGTCTACTCTGTGGGAGATTTGGCCAAGTGGGCCTTGAATGTAAATCAAGGGTTGCCTTTTTATATATAAAATGTATATGAATGTATGTTTTATTTAAACTAATTTGCGGTGAACATTTACAGCTAGTTGTTAACTTCATCCAGTGTAGTCAGTCTTCTAAATTTAATCTTCCTGCCATTATTGCTATAATCTCACTTTTCTATACGCGATCACAATGATCCTCTCTTCGAAATAAGTAAATCAAAGCCTATCTGATTATTCTTCATCGGGCATTATTATGCAATGTGACTGGAGGCACTACAGGGGCTGCAGTCGTTGTCGTAAAGCTAATTGGCAAACTCTGTATAAAGCAGCATGGGATATTTTAATGCCTTAATTAGACCAACTGATCCATTTAATAATTACTTGTTGCAAACGAGGCACTGAGATGAGTCATCCTGTTCTTAAAAACTGGATTTATGAGGAGAATTTACAGGAGGCCAATTAGGAGTTCACCAAGCACTGTGAGAAACAGCAGACACAGTTCAATTACACTGAGACCGTGTCAAAAACAATCATTTACTCTCTCTCTCTCTCTGATCCAAAACAATGACGCAACATTGCCGGAAACGAACAACGAATAGTGAGCTTGTGTCATGAGAAAGAATCTGTCTTTTTGTTTTTCGGTGAGATCATCGGCTTCTTGTGTCATCTCGTCCTTTTGTGGGAAGGCAGACAGTGTCTCAAGCCAAAGAGGCCATTTGAAGCCAGGTGTAGTGTTGCTGTCTGTGCATGCACTCCTCTACAGGACCTCGGCTCCATTCTCACAATAAACACAACTCAACCAATTCAAGTCGGAAACTCGTAAAAAGCAGATCCGTGAAAGAAATGGTTTGAAAGCCTGGTTCTTACAGACTGGAATGTGCTCGACTCAAACCGTCCTGCCAATTTCTCGTCACTCAAGACTCTCAAAACTAATCTCAAACTGTGAGGGGCAACGTCTGGCATGATGTAACTCAGACTGAAGTTCCACAGCAGCTTAAATCCATCCAAGCAAATGATCAGAGAGGATCATAATCAGATTAAACCTTCACCCCCTTTGTGAAAGGACAGCTTTGGTGTATGAGAGTCAAATCAAACGAGGAGGCTAGTAAAAAAAACTAAAAAAAACTGCTAATAAAGCAGCAGAGAGGTGTGAAGGATAATAATTATGTAGACTTGTCATTTCACAACAAAAACAGACAGTGTAAAGTAGCTGTTATTTAATAACCATGATTTGCTCAACAACTGTGGTTACAGTTTATAATTACCCGTCTGTGTGTGACAGACAGTTGGCAGCAGTACTGCAGTGTAAAGGCACAATGACAGATAAATGTGATGTCACAAGACACAACAAGATGACCTGCACGACAACAAAAAAAACCAAAACAGATTTACATCAGCCATAACTGGCTTTGTCAAATACAGTCCCCATTCAATCGCTTTGATTGAATGAGAATTTTTGTTTTTACAGCATTTCCTTGGTCAGTTTGAATAAGGCAAAATATATATATATATACACACACACAGTACCAGTCAAAAGTTTGGACAAACCTTCTCATGCAATGGTTTTTCTTTATTTTTTTCTTTGGACAAACCTTCTCACATTGTAGATTAATATTGAAGACATCCAAACTATGAAGGAACACACATGGAATTATGTGGTAAACAAACAAATGCTCAACAAACCAGAATATGTTTTATATTTTAGATTCTTCAAAGTAGTTGAATGAGAAGGTGTGTCTTAAACTTTTGACTTGTACTGTGTGTGTGTGTCTATATCTATAGATATATATATATATATATATATATATATATATCTATATATATATATATATATATATATATATATATATATATATATATATATATATTGAGTAAACAAAAGGATAGTGTGAAACAAAGTGGTACACAAATCTTATTGAAAAACAAAATATAGCAAAATGTTAACACTCTCACAGCGACACACAGAATGTGAAATAAATGATGGATGAAGCTGAGTGACCTATAGTATTACGATAGCACAAACAAGAACAGCCTCAGTCTTAACCTTCTAGAACATGTACTCAGTACTCTGGTGGATCCTCCAGAGGCTTCGAGGGAATTCAAAAGAGACTGAAAGAATCTCAAAGACTTGGAGATATTCGCTACATTGCTGACAGCCGTGGCAGATACTGCCAATAAATGAGTACAAAATCAAAGAACCTTTAAAAAACAACAAACAAACAAAACAAAAAAAACATCAGAGGCTATGAATCCCTCTGAAATACAAAAATAGCCAACTGACTGCTTGTCATCTCCAGGGTCTGCATAAGTGCATTTGTTGACTTCATGTTTTTATAGTAATAGGTTGAGGTTTTCCTTGAGTGCGTAGGAAAAATGGATCGTCCTCTTGATAATTAGAGGAAAATACAAATAGCTAAAATCTTAGGTCAGTGCTAAGGAACTCCTTCATCTGATCCGCTCAGCTCACGCCTACTGTTGGTTTGGAGGAGTGGCTGTCATTATGAGTCCTCAGCTCGTTATTCCCCGTGTCAGGGCGTCACCCCCTCCTGGTCCATGCTGCAGCCGAGAGCTTCGATGTCGTTGCTGATGTCGGTGATCATACGGTCCCATTCGTCGCCCTCAGAGGCCTCCTGGCCCTCGTCCGAGGCGGCGCTCCCTCCCGCCGCTCCGTTGCCGTTGGTGGTGGAATCGGAGGCGGAGCTGGCCGTGCGCCGGTAACGACCGAAGCTGTCTGTGATGATGCCGCGGCCGTCCTTCACGCCGATGGTCTCCAGGAAATTCTCAAAGTGCTGGCTGTCCTTCTCTGGTATGAAGGGACGCAGGCCTGCAGGGGAACATTTTCAATGCATGAGGTCACGGTTTGTGTCTGACGTGACATCAGGACGTCTTAAAGCACATATTTACAAGACAAGACCGAGAATAAGGTGGTCGTACCAAGTAGAAGGAACTTCCTGCTGTCCCCATAGAGTTGTCGCAGGTTAATGCAGAACTCATGAATGGAGGCCCCATTACGGTATTCGTGGAGCAAGGTGGCAAACTGCTGGATCTCCTGCGATGATAGTTTCGTCCGCAGCTAGAAGAGTAAAGAAAAAAAAAAAGATATTGAAAAGGCAAAACAAGAATTAAAACAGCTTGGAAAAATACTCTTTAAAAAACAAAGAAATCATACTGTGGTCATGTAGTCCTGCAGCAGCTCCGCAGCAGTGGTGCTGAGCTCTCCGTCACTCGCGGTCTTCGTCTGTGGGGACGCCGGGGTCGATGCTGATGGAGAGTTTCCTTCTGCCTCCATAGAGACCTGGAAAGGACTGAGAGAAGAATGCATCTGTTGTAAGTGACAAGCAAAAGTAAAAACACTTTCAGAGGTGTGTCAAAATCTTTCTGGATCACTGTGCTGCCCAATATAGAATCATTGATGTAGGGCTCTTCAACTGTGTACTCACAATGTGCTGGCTTCTTCTTCAAAGGCCTCCTTGACATCCACTTTACTTGAAGAATCATCTGAAAACAACAAAAAATAAAAGTATTTAAGGGGTTCATATCTTACTTAAGTTCTGAGAATTCAGTAAAAAAATATATTACACCAAATCAAATTTGACAAAAGTTTGCAAGTCTGTTTTTCCTTTACCGCTGTAAAGAGAAAGGTGTCTGGTAGGTGTAGTTGCTCCATCAAAAATGGCTCTGTCCAAGAAGTCGATGGTTGATTCGGTGTAAACGATCTGAAAGACCTGGCTGAGCAGAAGACACAGCTCCTCTGCTGCTGCCTAGGAGACAACAAACAAAAGTCATGTTTACATTTAATGTTACTAGCTGGCAGACTTCCTCTTATTTCATGAAAAAAAAAAAAAAAAAAAAACGGGTGGCTAGGAGCCTAAATTTAAATTCACATTTTAAAGCGATCACAGTTAGTTAATTTGGCGTGCACCTTCAAAAAAGCCTTGTTCCACCTGTGTAACCTAAACTAACTACAGAAATAAACTCATAATTCCATTTAGCATAGCTGTAGATGCAAAATAATACCTTATTATCAACAGCCAGCACAAGCAAACAGCAGACTTCCACAAGAACAGCTCCACTCTCCGATAAGGAGCTCAGGGTCTGAGACTTGTTGAGATCGGGACACGAGCTGGGACAAGGAGAACCTCCCGACTCCTGGGCTGAAAAACACAGAAAAAAGGCACAAAGTCTAAATTAACTAAATTATTCTAATGTTCAAATGTTGTCAACTTAATGCATTTACTGTAGACATTTTTTTAAAATCATATGAATCAAAACTTCTATTTATTACTGGGCCGGACTATTTGAGCTAGCAAATCATTTCACATTATTTACTAACTTCTCTAACAGAACGATGCTAGTTAAGCGCTATTTATAAAATTGGATTTAACATTATCAAATTTCTATTATCCTTTGTCAATTAGCCGTAGGGACAATGTTACCAAATAAAGAATCAGAGAGACCTGACAACATTGGCTACAACTTTAAAGAGTGCATTGCAACAGGACAACAGATATCTGCTGTCTAAATGATCACTGTATGAAGCTCCTCCTCCTCTGAAATCAACAACAATATGACACATTTTACACCTTTATTTCAACAACTCAACACTAACTGGACTCTTTAAATGTTTGTTTTTTTTTACCCGTTTTGATCACCACAAGGTGCAAAGAGTCGTCCCTGATGTAGGAGACGGCAGCGATATCATGAATGGGCACTCTCAGGATGATGTCTTCTCCATCGCGCCAGACAAGCTTTATGTTGTACGCCGACAAGCTCACCACTGCATCCTGCTCTGACGTCAGCTGGCCTGCCAACTGATGGGACTTCTGAGAAACACAGAGGTGTACAATGTGGTAAATGCTACCTGTTATAGTAGAAATTAAAAATACCATATCTGTGACAACTTGAATATTCTGGTTCACCACAGATAAGCATAAGCATTAAAAGCTCTGATCAACTGTATTCTCTCTTTGTATTAAAGAGAACCTATAGATGTATACATTTTATATCTTATAGTTGTATGAAAAACTATCAGAAAGAGAGCGCCACCTACTGTTGGACCATGTCAAATCAGAAACTCACCCTTGCATTGTCAATGAGCTGCAGCACTTCTGTGCGACTGGATGGGTTCAAGTATCCTGGAACTGATGTCAGCTGTCCCAAGTACTGGACAAGACAGAACAGGCACAGACGTTTTACTTAAGAGTTGTTAAAAAAATATCCAAGAGAAATGAAAATGACTGACTGAGGGACTCTGTATCTCTGCTAGTCACACTCACTTTGACTTCCTTCTCAATATAGTCATTAAGCAGGATGTCAGGGTCAATACGGTGGTCGGGCTGAGAGAGTGAGACGGTGTGGAGTGCCCTGCGCTCTGTGGCCTTCTCCTGGGCCTTCTTGTCTCTCCCCTTCTCTCCTTTCAGGAAGACTCGCTTGAACGGAGACACGATACCAGGCTGGTGAACAAGGACAGAGACAGCGGGGTTGAGAGACATCAGGTGATTGTAAAGCCGCCTTCCAAACCATGCGGTAAGAAATGAGACTCAATTTGTGAGGATATATAACATTTCAAAAACACTCTAGATTTACAAACCTTTGCCGTTATCCGTTTCTATGCAATATGATGTAGTTGCAATGGGCTGGCAACACAATAAAAGCAATTGCCAATGCAGCTACAAGTTTAATATCTCGCCCCAAAAATATATGCAGAAACTTTACTAAACTTCTGTTCACTCTGGTACTTATATGCCTTGTAATTTCTGCTGACCCTGCTTCCCCTGACTGTGCGGGAAGCTGCAGGAGTAAGTCACATGTACAGCCCTCCTTGTTACCCAATATGTGTTGCTCAAATATCAACAATAGCATGTGCACAACAAAACAGCATTTTGCAATACCTTATGGATTTGCAGTGGAAGTCAGTGTAAAACATGATGTATAAATCACATCTTGAGACATGAAACAGCAGCCACAGATGTGTCAAGAGAGAGAAATGTTTTCCGTCCTTTTCTTAAAAAAATGTATCTGAATATGCATTAAAACCTCTTCATTGCCTTGCACGTAAGAAAAAAACCCGAATCAAATATATAGCTTGTATCAACTGGTAAAATTGAAACAAACTAAGCTAAGTGTGATTTAAAAGCCTACCTCGTTCTCCATGAACCCTCTCGCTGGAGGAGTCGCCTATTCAACGGCAGGCACACTGCGCGGCGACGGATGCGGCTACGCTTTAACTGTCTGAACCGGTCACCTGTTGACTCCACTCACACACACACTGTGACAGCTGCCAACTGGTGACAGAGGTACAAACACAGTGAGGGGTGTGACTCCACTCACAGAGGAAGGGAAGCTTCTATGTCTCTGTACTCAGGCACAAGAACAGGAAAGGGACTAGCCACAACTTCCTGTGATGACACATTTGTGCTTTGAATATTCAAATGCTTACAATTCACTTGTTGTGAAAACTGCTTTAACAGCTTAGGACGACATGCAAAGAGAGTGTGTGGTGAGTGGCAGTCACTTTTGCTCCAGATCTCCATATTTTATTGTGATGTGATGATGGCTGCCTTGCATCAATCGATATTCAGGACTCAGCTCTGCAACTGAATGTCCGTACATATCGCTGCTAAAGCCACAGAAATACAAAACCTTGTCTATTACATTATGCTAACCACAGATGTCACATCTGAAATTGCTGCTTACACAGCAGATTAAATAAGGCGACAAGTGCAGACAATCAGGTGTAGTCCAAGCCAAGTAGAACTTCTTAACGCACCCACAACAGTGATGAATGCAGAAAAGGTGCATTTGACTCTTACACTGTTACCATAATTTGGTTCCTGCCTGATATGCTGACATTTGATCACAGACTTTAGACTCTATAGAACAGCACAACCTACGACCAGTGCATTATTTAACAGTGTGTAGCTCAAGTGCATTAACATTTTATGTCTTATCCTTGTGAAATGTGAGACCAGAGATACCGTGGTTTACCCCTGCCAATTCCCTCAAGATGAACGACTGCTTTTTTGGTGACAGACTGTTGTACAAAGAAACAGAAGTGAAGATAATGTATGTGTTCTTTGTGCTGTGATGGCCATTGTGACAAGGGCAGGTGGACATTCAAACTTTCTTACACTTAAGAACAATTCAGGAAAACTTGGAATTTGTCCACAGCTGTCAGATGCCTTGTCTTCTCTAGATGACAGCTTACAGACTTTAAATTAGTTCAGATAAAAAAATATATCTGTGAGCAAAGTGAAAGTAACAATATCATATCAGTATATGAAGGGTCCTAAACTTTCACTTGAACCTGTGTGATAATAATATAATATTCTGTATTATATAGTAACAATACATCAAATGCTGCTCATTATCACCACCAAGTGGCACACACACAAGAACATTGAGCATTGGTGACACTGATGCCTAAAAGTTAAAATCATCAACCCTGAACAGTAGGAGCTTAATGTATAGCGGGTTTTAGGAAGTTGAAAGTGAAAACATTAATTACTGACATTAAAAGCCTAAAAAAAATAAAATGTTTTACACCGTTCAAGAAAGCTACAATGCTGCTAGTCAAGTGATTAAATACATTTACTTCAACTCTTTCTGTTTTGTGGCCACAAGCAGACAACTCATTATTATTAATAAGGCATTTTGGAGTGGAAGTTTTAAATGTATGCCTTATCTAACTATGGGCAGAGACTGGGCTAGTTATCATTGCTGACAAAAAACATTTCCTTGCCACAACAAACCTTTCCTTAGCACTAGGATATCGCTTCATTTCCGTCCAAATTTCCCCTTCACATCAAGAGGAGGTGGAATGAGATGGGAAGTAAAAATAGAGCTTTTGTCATGGAAAAAACAACGATGGAATGACCGGCACAATGCCGATGTTGTAGGATGTTAACCTACAACACTTCACTCCTCAATACACTGCTCAGGTTGTCAATGGCATTGTCCTCCCCTCCAGCTTCCTCCTGTGCTGACCAGAAGAACAGAAGGAGAATGTCCCTTGTGTCTGAACACACAGATCTGGCTCTTTCAACTGGGATCATTAGGCAGTGTGTGTGTGTGTGTGTTGGGTGTGTGTGTGTGAATTGTTGGTGTGTGTGTGTATGTATTGTGTGTGTGTGTGTGAATTGTTGGTGTGTGTGTGTATGTATTGTGTGTGTGTGTATGTATTGTTTGTGTGTATTGTGTGTATGTGTGTGTGTGTGTATTGTTTGTGTGTGTATTGTGTGTGGGTGTATTGGGTGTGTGTATTGGGTGTGTATTGTGTGTGTGTGTGTGTTGGATGTGTGTGTGTATTGTTTGTGTGTGTGTATTATGTGTGTATTGGGTGTGTATGTTTTGTGTGTGTATTGGGTGTGTGGGTGTGTGTGTGTGTGTGTGTGTGTGTGTGTATTGGATGTGTGTGTGTATTGGACGTGTGTGTGTGTGTGTGTGTGTGTGTGTGTGTGTGTGTGTGTGTGTGTGTTGGATGTGTGTGAGCATCCAAGGAGTGCTGCTTCCTTCAGTAGGACTGACTCATCAGACAGCTGATGTTGAACACATTCTTCATGACTGATCTGTTGCTCCTCACTCAACTCAACTTTAACTTTATTTAATACCCATTCAGTAAATTACACATGTCTCCCGTCTAGTGTCTCACAGGGTGTTACTGTGATGCTTACCCCCCCTGGACGCTGACATTCACTTGATATCTGTCTCAACTTAGCCAGCTAGCCGGGGCTCTGACTTGCTAGCAGGTTAGCATGCTAGCTTGTCAACTTGCTGTAAAAAAAAAAAAAAAAAGTAACGTCAGCTCAGTCAAATGCCCGACTTACCTTTTTCACTTTTTTCACATCATCCTCCATTTCTATGGCGATATCCTCTTCCTCACATTGAGCGTGGAGATCCAGGTGAGACGAGACATAACTAACGCTTGTGACCAGCACTCATGTGAAAGTAGTTAGCTTGTTAGCTTTAGCCTAGCATTGGTAAAGTGATGCCGGAATCTCAGCGCACAGCAAAACGCCATCCTGGTTTTTTTTTTTTTACTTATTCGAGAATCATAAAGAAAAAATACCGACGTGCCACCACTGTGAAAAACGGTATGCTTCAGTGCTGCCAACACGATTAAACTAATACACTGTAAAGAAGACAAACTCGGGTAAAACAGCAAAAACTTTTCAACCGTGCCGCCATTTTGGGCGTTAAACTGAAGGCCCAGCATGCATTGCGTTGCACAAACCAAAACAGCTGCCTGTGTTTATCACAGTGGTGACGCCCCAGAGGCCTGCTTTACTGTCACTTAAGACCAAATGAGTTCAGCTATAAATGCAGAAAATGTTTTGACTTATGCAAAGGAGACAAGATTAACTTTTATTAAATGCTTTTATGTATTTATTTTGAAGTTTAAACCAGCTTTATGGCAACTTATCATTTTTTTAGGAGCTTTTGAAATGTTGTCTCAGTTCTCGTTAGGAAAACTCCAAATCTCACTTAATAACTTTATAAACTCACTCTGGAACTCTCTCCCCAAACACATCCGAGACTGCAATAATCTTTCAATGTTCAAATCAGAAATCAAAACTCACCTCTTCAAAACTGCTTTTAATGTCTGACTAATGCTGTATGTTTTAAGTTTTAAGTATTTAGTGTGTAGCTTTTAAATGCTGTTTTTAAATGTCTGTAAAGCGTCTTGTATAAATAGAATGTATTATTATTATTATTAAACATTTGGTCTGATGTAAGTTGTTTTTTTAAACAGTTAACATTTCGCCTATAATTAAAAAAATAGGTGACTCTTTTCTGAGTAACTGTCCCAGTGAGCCATTCTTCTTGAACTATAGCTTAATTAAGTGCACCTGAGATTAAATGTGCTTTCCTGCTAAGATAAGTCTAAATGTGTTTAACTAATCGTCTAAAAAACATCATAAGGTTGTTAACATGTAGTTGTTTCACTTAATAAGTGACAATTTTAGGTGTCCATCAAAACAATATCTGGATACGCTGTTTATAATTACTGTTTACTGTTCCTGTTTTGCCAGGACTTGTATATATATGGGCAATCAGGACAGTTACAGATAGAGAGAGAGAGAGAGAGAGAGAGAGAGAGAGGCAGATGAGACGAGTGGAGAAATAATCAGGCATGGATGCAGCAAGAGGAAATGAGAGTTGAAAAGAAAAACAATCACTCTCAAGGTTGTCTCCCATATGGAAAAGATATACAAACATTTTACTAAATGTTTATATCTTTTATCTGAAACTTATAAGTAATATATATGACAAGGGGCCTTTTGTACGGTTTTGTACGATCTTTTCCATATGGGCTGCATGAGTGACAACAAATGAAAGGTAAGTTGCGTCAGTCTATTTTTATTAAGTAATCAGGATGTTCATTAGGTGACATCTTAATTAACATTTTAACGATCAATCGATACACTACATGTATTGGGTCAGGCTTTCTTATTCAGTAACCTTGTGTTTTAATTTGAAGGGTTTTATCATTTTTCTGTACAGTATAAAGATGTATGTAACCCCTCTATATAATGTATATTTTAAAGTGAATTATATTGCAAAAATGTGCCCATCAAAAGATGACCCCACACTCATCCTCAATATCCACTGTCCTGTAAGTTTATTATAAACAATGCCCATGTCTCAACATCTTTATTTTACCTATTGTTTCAATGTGCCAAATAAATTCCTTCATAAGCTATTAAGTTAGCAAAATGATTCACAAAATGATTTGATCTAGTGCACCCATGTTCAAAGCGCCTGATTAGCCTTTTCTTAGGTTGACTGTCACATGTCTCACTTTCTTCACCCTCCTTTATCATTTTTTATTAGTTCATCAGCTTTGTGTCAACACATACAGTAATCCCTAGCAAAGCTCCACGCAACATCAATCTGCAGAGGCATAACCAAAGTAATCAGTGTGTGCAGGCCTTTGATTAGCTAAATGAACTATACTCACAAGCTAAAATGTTTACTGTAAAAGCATTATATTAGAACACATTCACTTTGTGTAGGCTCACATCATACACCTTTGCAGGCCATATACTGCAACTTCATGCCTTCATTTGTTGAAATGTGAAACATGCATGTGAATACAGTACTTATATATTGCACTTTCAAATACTATATTTATTTTTCTCTTCTGGGATGAACAGTCTGATATATGAATCTACAGTAAGGCTTAACATTACATTTTCAGCATAATATTTCTCTTTTCATCTAAAAACCAAAACATACAAAAAGAACTGTAGCACCATATGTTATTAGTAATACTCATATTGTTCCCAAAAATAGGACATCAGTTTTGCTTTTTTAAAGAACGGGGATTCCATGAAACAATTTACTTACATTGTATATTTAACAACAACAAAGAAATCATTCCTTATATGTTCTCATTCACAACATAGGTTGTATGAGTACAATTTCATAAAGATGCTACAGATTGTAGCCAATTTGCCTACTGACATTGTGCCAACTTTTGGAATACCCCGGATAAATCATATAGTCTAGAGAGTATCCTGATAGATTTGTGAAATACACCAACAAGCTAACACAATCTAGAAATTGTTCGAATATAAACAAAGCAATATTTCCCAACACTTTTGATAACAATTTCAAAAATCAGCAGCAATTAATATGACAACCATAGTCGCTTCATTGGAATATCAAATCCATTTTAAAACAAAATATTACAGCCAATTCTACAATAACAACAAAAATAGATACACACATATTAAGGACATATAGATGACAGGAATTTACAACACAGCAATCACGTTCTATATATATATATATTTATTTTTTTTACCCAAATTCCAGTAGCAGAAGTACATTTGTGCTCCTGTGCGTTTGCCAGAAAGATGCATTTTATCATCTGCTAGTTTAATTCTCTCAGAGAAAAGAAAGAAAGAAAATCCTAGTGCAGACTGAATCATAGTAAAACAAACTCATACTGTATGCTGAAACCAGTATAATAAACATAATATGAACAGAGAATCTCTGTTTTTTTTTGTGCAGGTTGGGAAATCAAAATGGCACCATCGAGAGTTGAGGCCTGCTGTAAACTGTGTGGATTTGAGGTGCGAGCTCTTGAGCATTTTGAGACTGCAAGTTTGTGGGGCACAGGTCCTCTCAGTCACCCGGAAGGCTATGCTATCAGAAAGCTAAAAAGCGGACCGCAGTCCACATTGGTAGCACCTTTTAAATGGATTTATTCAGCACCAGGTCAGCAACAGAAATCAAAGAAGGATCAAAAGTATAAGAAGTAAATGCACCGTTTTATCCTCTGAACTTGCTGCTCCATTGGTCAAACAGATGGCCATGACACAAAGGTACAGACTCAAACCAAGTCAAACACAACAATGACCTGCTGCTACACATTAACGCAGAAATCAGAGGGTTTGTTGTGCAGTCGAGAGCACTTACATGCTAAATGTTGAGGGTCACCTCACAATGACTTCTAAAGGCATGCAAGGAGGTGGTGGGAAAACCAGGAAATTAGGTTATTCAAATGTAAATCAGTGACCAGGCCTGTTTCATCATTCCATTGCAAGAAAATGCAACATAAGTGTTTTCTTTTTTTTTTTTTTTTGTTTGTGCATTTTGTCATCATTCACTTCTTCCGTGTTTTATTCCAACTGCAGGCATTATTGTTTTGGCTAGAGGATGTATTTTTCACACAGGACAAACGACACAGAAAGTTTACGTCTTGGCACTACAAATCATTCATCATTGCAAGACAGAAGAAGATGTAAAGGCATAGACAAAAGTACAAAACAATCATTGACCAAATCGCTCGGTATCGTGGCTGGCATCTGTTAAGACTTTCCATCAAACAGTTTTAAATTAACGCTTTTGAGCTCAGTCCAAACTGCTTATTGTAACTTGCTGAATCAACTTTGGCTGTTGTGGTTCAGCTTGCTGAAACGTAATAAAAATGAGGAATCCTACGTTCAAGTACAGAACATGTTCAGTATTGCCTTACTTTTTCTCCTATATCTTTAACGGAACCAAGAACTGGGTTTCACTCCATACCCACCACTTGGTTCTGTAACACTGTGAAGTTTAGTTGTAACACTGTCACTAGGAAACAGTGGAGTCCTGTTCATGACGACTTGGATGAAATGGTTAGACTAAATGGCGTCGTTGACTGAGGTGTGAGCTGACAGAATCGAGAACTTGGCTTAATCAGGTTTGAGGCGACAGACGGGGAGAATATTGTTTGGTGTTGTCGTCGTCTCGGTGAGTGTGCTGGCACATGAAACAAGTAAAGAAAGACATTGGCATTGTAGTTTGTGAACCTGGCTGCCATGGCTGGATTGAAGCACCCAAAGTAACAAGGCACAACAAGGACTGAGAAGAACAAGCTTGCTGTTCAGACGCTCTTGCTGTGTGTTGTGGTTGTTGTTGGATGTGGAGTTGGGCAGCTAACCTATTTCTTTGTGACCTTTGTTTATGTTATAAAGTCTGGTAGCCTTAATGCTACCCTGTGATGTAACGGCTTCCACTTACACTCGCGTGTAGCTTAGCTCTTGAAACCCGTGTGTGATTGAAAGAAAACAAGACAAATACTCACTTATTAACCATATTATAGCTTTTTTTTACTAGATACAGAAAGTGGCAAAACTATGATTGTTCTGTAGAAATTCGTAAAATATACTGTTTGTTTCATAAAAATGACTTGTACATATAGATTCTTTGCAGACTCAATTAAAATAAATTAGTTTAATTAACCGTATTTACTGCTATTCTAATGACACAGCTAAGCAAGCATAAATACTCTGCGTTTTATGACATTAAGCACCACTATGAAATGCAGCCCAGTTGTACATAATCTTGTTTTTGATACTATATATTTTTTTTACAGTCCTTCCACACACACACACACACGCACATGAATGAATCACAGTGTATTTGCACCTGATTTGGACATGTGTCCATGTCTGGAAAAGGTCTGCAGTGTTTAGAAAGGATGCACCATTTGCCAGGCAGCCAACTACCACAAAAAACGGACCCCCCCCCCCCCCCGCCTCCCCCCAACAATAAGAATGAGCAATCATTGATCAATCATCCCAAAAACAAAAAAATGTGCAAACCATAATTTAGTGGTACAATCCCAGCCGAGGAGTGGTCCAGGTTGCAATGTGTTCAGGAAAAAATGGAGACCCTTGAGGACATGCCCGTGGATGAGAACTGCATTGAGACACCCCTGAGTCAGTTGGTTCAGTGGTCTTGTTTGTTGGTCCTGAGGAACCCCTGTATTGGCTGTTTTGCTTCGTTTTTTTTTTTTTTTTAGTTTGACAATACCTATTATTCATTAATTGACTAACTATTAACATGGCTGTTCATTCACTACAACAGAGAGGAACTACTCTGGCTACTATGGTAAACAATGAACAAGTTGGTTGTTTGCATACTCGTGTTTATCTATACATATGGTGTGTTGGATGTTTGCTCCACCTTAGCTGACCCAACAGTTCTCAATTACTCAGGGCTGAACATCACTTTTTAATCTGAAGGGTGGCAGACCCCTGGATGTCGAAGCTCTCGGTTATGGCAGTGTACCTCATTGCATGTTCTCATGTCAGGATCTCCAGTTGTTCAGCCTCAACCCCCGTTGTTCAGTTACCAGAGAGTGTGAGAGTGTTTTCACGAGGAGTGCACCAAGGCCCAGCACCGAAGAGATGGGGAAGAGGGCGGAGCAGCAACCAGGGATGGAGCCGAACAAACGGCGAGAGAACAGAACCGTGGTAAAGGGCGTAGGAGACACTCAAGACAACGTGTTTACAACAGGCGACTGTGGCTCAGAGGGTAGAACGGATCATCCCTCAATCAGAAGATTTGCGTGTCGACCCCCTGCTTCTGTTGTCCATGTGGATTTGTCCTTGGGCAAGCACTTAACCCCACATTTTTGAATTTTATGAATGGGTGAATGACATGTACTGTAAAGCGCTTTGAGTGGTCGGAAGACTAGAAAAGCGCTTTACAAGTAGAAGTCCATTTACCATTCACCATGCAAGTACACTTAGATTCCCTAATACATACTGTAGGTTGCACAGCATGTGCTAGAGAGGGGTAAATATCCATTTTTTTTTTCACACAAGCAGACAAGGATCATACACCATGATGTCTGGCCCTTTTATCACGATCTGTCCTCATGTTCTTTTCCAACCCTGGCAAAAACCCCCTCTCACCTTTGGCCTGGACTTACATGGCGTCCGCCTTTTACAGTACGATGTTAACAGGCACATGTGGCCACAGCTAAGCAGGAAGCCAGTGAGCCAGGAGAAAGGAATCTCTGTTGTGTGAAGGGCTCTTGGGCATCCCTTGTTGGGTGCATTTGTACTAATGCCTTATACTAAAATCATGCCAAACACTGCAATGTTAAAAAACACACATAATAATAATATATATGGGTGGATTTTTGAGTAAATATTTAAAATTGGAGTATGAAATGCATTCATTTTCCCCCATGAATTGTTCAGTAGCCCTCTGGAAATTTCCAAAGTTCCTTTGACTTTGAAGGCATGTTTTTTTTTCATGTTTTATTTCCTTTTTCGTCATGAGTGAATAAAACTTTGTCGTGTGGGTATCTGTAGCGGGGAGATCACGCAGGTGCAGCTGAGAGATGTATATCCGTGTATATCTGCTGCACGGCAGGCCTATGGATGGCACACGTTTTGCAAGGACTCATTCTACTGGTTTAAGGGGGCAGATAAGCTGGAAAAACAGTACTGTAAGATGCGATTTGGCTTTTGTTCAAACTGCGCTAGCAGGTGCCAGAACAGTTACTCTGTTAGGAGTAAACCTTTTAACACTGCACTGCACAAAATCTTCGTTATGTAAAAAAGTGTGTGTTCCGGCAAAATATAGTTATGTCAATGACTATAAATGTGGACACAAATACGCACTGAAGTATAATAGCATAGAAATATCTTCTCAGTTTTATCATATTTTTTTCCGAGAACTTATTACACCTCTTTGCACCCAATAAGCTTATATTAATCAACCTAAAACATTTGTTGATAATAAATCAAAATAGGGAGGTTCTCTAAGGGAGTACTTTCTAGGATTCAGAAGGGAATGGTGGAGGATTCCTTGAAGGCTGTCTTTGCACTTCAAACCAAAACACATTTATACACTTCTACCCCTTACTAGATTTACAATCTTTTTACAAAAAGTCTTTGGAATGTTTTTTATTATTATTTTCTACCCACCAATTTAGAAAATGTTGTGCTCATTTCAACTACATTCTACATTCCTTTTCATTGTGTTTTTTTTCTCATCTCAGGTGGTAATCCTAATACTTTGTGCTGTCAAAACTTTGGGCAAAAATGACCAAGTAAGGCTGTTACAGCTTGCCTCCACTGGAGGGCAGTCTGCACTGTAAAAATTGAATGTGTGGGTGGAACTGATTGAAGGTCAATGTGCTACTTTTTCCCTCCCATACATGATGCGATTACGATTAAGGATTTTGAACAAAAATAGTACAGCCAGGATACAATTGAGCCACGTAAGCTCACAGAGGGAAAATCCATTTTGAAGTGCCTCTCTTCGACACATCTTTGATTGTGACCTTTTTGTAATTTACAGGATCATGATAAAAATGTCAGTGCTTGCGGGGTAAGGAGTTGGTAAACGTTATCATACGTTTCAATAATTTACATAAATAATGGCAGTAAACGTTGGGATGTGCAAAGACCTGCCCCCTCTGAGACTCTCCTCCATCATTCCCATCAGGCTTTGCGCCAGTCTCATGTCACAGGGACATACATTATGCCCTTCACAAGTATTCACAAATTGAATCACCAATACAGTATAATGCATTAAACACATTTCATAATGAAACATTCATATGTTATCTACACACTCATACAGAACCCTCCTCTATCAATGTAGAGGGATGTATATGATACTTCTGTTTATATCACATCAGATACTGTAGGTTCATAATTTTCTCTGTGTACTGGATGTTTTTTTTTCCAAAAATAAATCTTGACTGTGTGTTTGGACTGCCTTGACAGATTTTCAGTTGATAAACCAACTTCTCCTGCAGGACAAATTGAATGATCAGAGAGGAAGAGAAAGAGAGAGCTGACTGTCAGATGGAAAGAGAGAATATCTGGAGAGGAGGAAGAGCAGAGTGAAAGAAAGGAACGCGTGTGCATCGTAGTGTGTAAGAGGAGGTGACAGAGCTGTGGGAGAAGAAGCTTTCAGAGGGAGGATTCGTACTGCAGGAGTTCATAAAGAAGCGGACCGTCCCTATACCTGATGCCCACCGCATTAGGGCTAATGTACTGCAGCACATTTATGGTCCTGCGCAGGCGCCGATCCACAAAGTGTGCATCCCAGGCTGGGTAGCGTTTTCTGGGCATGTCTATCTTGATGAGAGGACCCTCGGGCTGGATGGGCCTGCCAGCTGCATCCACGGGCTCCGTGGACCTCACCTGGAAAACCGGAAGGCAGGTGTCCGTGGCTGTTTCGTCGGACTCCTCGTATTCCCCTGCCAGACCCCGCGTGGGGGTGGCCTGAGAGCCACGAGGGCCTGGTGTGGGGGCCATAGGCTCGGCCTCGGGGGGTAATGGAAGGCCCCACAGAAGCTCAGCACAACAGGAGCTGGCCAGCACCCTCAACCGTGGGCCCATGGGGTGAAGAACCCCGTAATAGAGAACCATACAGGCCACACCTGAGGCAAAGCACAGGAAGACACCACAGAGGGCAAAAGAGGCATAGGCGTCAGTGGTGACTGGGTCACGGTACGCATACCAAAGGAGGCTGAGGATGGCGTTCTCGAACAGTACTAATATGTAATAGGCCACCATTCTGTAGCGCGTCCGGCCCGCACGTACATTGAACCAACAGAAGACGTAGACCACGCCCACCACCATGTTGAACAGTACCTCCTCCCACTTGGACATGCAGAAGTCGGTGCCGCCATGGATGACCCAGAAAGCCATGGCACACCAATGGAGCACCACAAAAATGCCAAAGTAGATGTGGAAAACAGAGGCAAATAGAGCGAGGGAGAGCACCCGTGAGGAGATGGTAAAGAGGCGCCAGAACAGATGCACCAGGGCGCCTCGGTAACTCATGCTCTTTTTGTCGTCACGTGAGTCACGCAGCAGTTTGTGGTAAGAGGCTAGCACCCAGGCCATGGACAGGAGGGAGGAAATTGCAGAAACACCTGGGAATACAGACAGAGAGAGAGAAAGAGTAAAAGAAGAGAAAGACCAAGAATGGTAAGACTGATACTGACAGATGCTGTGAGATGGTTCTAAAAACAAACATAATTTAAAAAAAAAATCCAGCTTAATTTTAAAGCATCACCCAAACCGTTATAGTTTTATCTTGACTTGGCTGCCATTCCACTTACTGTATACAGTGCGTTTTATTTCAGCCGAAACAATCCATCACATTTTTGAAAGCCACATTATTACCAAGATCATCATTCAGTCAACATGGTCTCCATTTAGGGCACCAATTCAGTTTCCTTAAGACTTGTATAATAGTAGAGACAGCATATATGTCAGAGCAGTAACCTGCTGCATGAAAAATTATAGAGGATTATCTGCAGAGCAGCAGGATGGTGCATCTCAGCAAATGTATTGATGCCATTTTTATAGAAACAGACAGGGAGGGCATCACTTGTTATGATTGAATTGCCTTCCTTTGGGAACTGCATTGCACGAGGAAACTAGAATTGTAAAAGAGGTTTTGATAACTAGAGAGTGATGAATGCTGGAGACTCGATACAACGGTGCACTGTAAATGACGTGATATGTGATCCTCACGAAAAAATGGATTGTCAGGTGTTAAATGCGGAAGCATCTAGGCTTCATGCGGCAATCAGATAATGGAGAGAAAAAAAGAATATGAGAGACTAAACGTAAACAAGATTTGACTCCAGAGCCATAGGGAAGCCCTTACACTGCAGCCACTCAGCCTTGTTGCTCTGGATCATGATGCAGAGCTGCAGCACCAGCTGAGGGGCACTTTCTAAGAAGGTCTCTAGCAGTCGCAGCATGTTGACATCGGCATACTCGTACATCATGGCCCAGTAAAAACGCCGCTGGTTCTCCTTCTGCCGGTGACTTTGTATCCCGAGGTACATGGTGCGGATGTACCTACAGAGGGAGAAAGGACAGGGAGTTAGACAATGCAATAACAAAAGTATTGATACAAATATACAATGACACCCGTTGACCTAAGTATTACATCTTTGCTACCAAAATAAATGCACAGTTCAGAACACCTGCACATTGTTGAGTATCGACGACACTAGAGGGCATACTCAGCTACACTTTTTTAATGCACATAAAAAAATATAAACTTGCATTTATGAGGAGTCTAGAGGTTCAGATGTTTACTGGGGAATCAAATTTACTTTAATAAAATAAACACATAAAGGATATGTGCAAAAATGTGTGGATTGTGATAACTACATCAGTTAGTGAACATAATCACTTTTCAGGAGGACGTACTGATAAAACTCAAAGACAAGAACACTAATGTAAGTGTGACTAAGAAAAAATAAGAAGCTGGAAGAAAAACTTTGAAAGGAAATTCCCATCCTGCCTAAACATTCTACATCCAACAATAGCTTCCCAAAGCACCAAGTTGCTACTTCACATATCTACTTATACATATCTCAGCAGCTTTACTCAACAGTATGACTGGCTTGTGAAAAGCACAGCAGCAATGACAAAATGGAAAACATTTTAGAAGCATCTCTTTGGCCTCTAAAGGTGGTTATTGAACCTGTTATAGGGTGCATATAGTAAGCATGGCAATGATTATTCTCTTAAGTGCACCATGTGACTCATATTGTCAGCTGGACTGGCTATTTCCGTGACTTATGGGGTTTCATAACGGTGAAAGTGTGTGTGGTGAATCCAGGGAGACAGTAGGCACAGTAATGCAGCCGAGGAATGGCAGCTAATTGAATCAAGCTCCCGTTGCCATCAAAGCCGTACCACTGCTTTCATGGCATTGTGTACTGCTGGGCCAAAAATGTAATATGCCCAAGGCTGTGATATAGCTAATTAAGATCCTAATCTTCTCTGGGTATGGATTTTGAATGTAACAGCCGCCAATTAACGTGCGTGGAAGAAGAAGATGAGTGAGTCTGAGGGAAAACATTTAGCGGCGCAAGCTTTGAACAGGAACATAACACCGCAAGCTTGATAATGCACGGTAAAAAAAAACATCAATTCATCCAACAAAGGAAAATCAAGGCAACAAAAAGGAAGGAAAACTGCAGTCTGGCTGGGTTTTATCCTCTCCAATCTGTAAACAACTACAGCCCTTGAAAACATTTTAACCGAGAGAGAGAAATCTCTGAAACCAGTATGACAGTTATTGTGGTTTATAGTTATCTTAACAGTAGATTCAGCCATTGTGTATTGGGTTGGTAGCTGCAGGGCCTATCTGCCTGAGCTGGCAGAGTGGCCAAATAAATCCAGCACTTGATGTGAAGGCAGTCAACCGAGGACAATAGTGTAGCAAGGACAGAAATAGACTAGACAGAAACACTCCCCAAAACAAATTGAGAGGGCCGTGGATCTAAATTCAGTTCCTAAAGTGAGACACAATCGCATTGTAGCAAAGCAAACAAAAACAGAAAATGCTTATGAGTGTTTTTCAACATAATTACCTTCTACATTAGCTATTGGGGAAAAAATTACTGTTTAATTTAAAATGAGGTTGAGAGCAGTGCTCTGAAAAGAATGCATCGTCTAGCAGGGTCTGATTGCTTTTGGTTTATCGTTTTGGCAAGATTTAACCGCTTCCTATTCTCCCTAAATACAATGTACAACTCACTAGACATTCAATGAAATGTCGTAATGAGCTAATATGAAATATATCTTGTACTCGTGGAAGGCCCGAGAGGAAATTGTTTGTTTTCCCCGGATGACCAAAAAAATTCTTACCACCATGAGAAAAGGTTTGCACATTATTTTTGATTTGACACGTTATAGCTCTGATCTCGAGGTAATTAAATGTTCCATAGGAGTTTTACTGTGTTCACTAAATAATTATTTTATGGCCACGAAAAGCAGCATGCTCTGTTGAGAGATCACACATAAAAGTAAAATGTAACATTTACCAGTAAATAGGACGAGTCTGAGCACACACTAGGAAACTAAATTGGATCTGTCTTTTTTTCGGCCCAAAACAAAGCTCCCTCTGCTTCCTTTTTCTGACAAAGTTGGCAACCCTCCACGTGGTCCACTCAGCCAGTCAGTCAATTAAATCACCTGAAGAGACGTCCGGAGTTTCCCTCAAGGCGGGAAAGAAACTGGAGAAATAAACAAAAACTCCCACACACAGCAACTGTAGCCACAACATTAGTGTGGAGACTTGAAAGGTCTGGGTGAGTTGAGGAGCACAGGGATGGTAGTTTTTCTCGGGACAGTGGGCAGGGGGAACAAGAGAGTGGGGGCAAAATGGACAAAAGTTTTTTTTTGGGGGGATCAATAGCTATGGGCAGTAAGAGGCACCATTATATCCAGACGTAAAGGCTGGCATTCCGTGACATTTTCAGTTGGACTGGTAAATGTCAGATGGAGCAAGTCAACCCCTCTCCCTCACTAATGACATGCCACAGAGACCTATACACAGGCCCTTTGTCTCCATCTCCCAATTTCCATTAGTCTGTGTGTTCCACCGATACGTCTCACTGGTCTGTAGTGCCTCCGTCAGAAACAGTAATCTTCTTGCTCTCCATAGCTGAAAAAACAAGACTCTACAGCCATGTTAGCAGCTCTGTGCGGCTGTACTGAGCCACAGCAGTGCTTTGAGCTAACGGCTAATGCTAGCATGCTAACATGCTAATATGCTATTGTTTAGCAGGTGTAAAGTAAAGTTGCAGCTGATGGGAATGTCATTAGTCTTGCAGGTGTTTGGTCATAAAACAAAGTATTATATAAATTAAATTTTTTACACTAGATGAAAAGTTGTTTAAAATTCCTCCTGTATTCATCCTGTGCTTTATTGGAGTAGATGTAATAGTTGTTGAGCGAGTTAACTCAAAACCACCACTGTGAACGTCATAGTAGCACCGAAGTAAAAGTCATGGGATCACCAAAGTCGTTAGGATACATTGAATGTCTGTACATAATTTTGCACCAATCTATCGAGTAGATTTTGAGTTAAAACTTTGACCTAAATGTGGCACTGATAAGTCAGGGAATCACCATAGTCAACTCTGTTCTCAACATGGGTGTCTGCACAAAATTTCATAGCAATCCCTCCCATAAGTTCTTTAAATATTACACTAACAAACTGACAATGCCATTCCTAGGATTTGCAATTTAATAGCCAAGATCGATATATAACAAGCTACGGATACCTGGTTTGATATTTACTAGCTTAGGATCAGTAGTGGTGCTCAGTTTTTTTAAGTGTCAGAACTATGGCCAACCGTTCATTTCAAACGGACAGCCGGAGCCATATGTGCAATAATTCACACTTCAGCTCTGATATTCAACCACTAAAAAGTTCCCACTGTACACATTCACATCCTCCCCTTTACTCTCTGATAGTACACTTTATTAGTCTAGATTCACTTGGTTTCAGCAAAAAAAAACGGGGAAAAAAAACCTTGTACAGTTGCAAACTTTGGGTTTCACGACTGTCAGAAAAATCTGAACCCACTCCATCACGTCTCCAACACACACATAGCGCATGCCTTCGCAAAAAGTTCACACACATCCCTCTATTGTGATGCACACTGTTAACGCTCCCACTGTGCCTTTTTTTCAGTTGTAGTAACACAAATGGCTATCTAAAAATAGGCGCACACACACACACACACACACACACACACACACACACACACACACAAGCATACTTGTCAGTGCGATAGGTAATGGGGGATTTCCTTTTCTATTCCAGACACATTTGTCAGATGGATCCCTCTCTGTCTTCCTCCCCTTGTCTCTTCCCCCCCCCCATCTCCTTTAGCTCCATAGCTCCTCTAGAGGGCTCCTCATGAATTATTTGTGGCGAGATCATGGCGATTGCTCATGGCTCGTTAAGCAGCGTACGCATGGCCTAATAGCTCTACGCTGTGCAGGGGTCGTGTTCCAAGATCAGCCGTCTGCCATTGCTGTCAAGACACAGACATCCATTAACCCCCCCCCCCCCACCCCCACCCTGATTTGCCTACATTCAAAACTGAAATTGACTCCATCAAAGTTGCTGTAAGATATGAAACTGCGGGTGTGAATGAGACTTTGATATCCGAGGTGATCCTCAGTGAGGGACAGGTGGAAACACAAACACACACCATGTGGACGACTTGGCATGCTGTTCCTCCCTCTCCTCCAAAGTCATTGACCGATGAGTCATCCGACCACCATTACACTAATCCCTCGAGTGCGTGGTTAGAACGATCACACACATACACATACACACACACACACACACACACACACACACACACACACACACACACACACACACACACACACACACACACACACACACACACACACACACACACACACAGACCTAGCCAAGTTTAACAGCATCTGTCTTCTAAGTCATGCTCGTGGGAAGGCTCAGCAGCTCAGACTATTGCTGCATTCACATTTTGGCATATACTGATTCATAAGAAGATCACAAGTAACAACACACAGCAGCATGAAGCAGAGCTTGTGCATCGTCTGTTAACAGGTGGAATCCGCTACAATGCTAAGAACGCGGGACACATAACATACGCAAGGCCTGAGGGTTTTGAAAAGTGTGTATGTGTGTGTGTGTGTGTGTGTGTGTGTGTGTGTGTGTGTGTGTGATTAAGGTGGAGGCAATGCCAGCTGCAATGAGTCACACCCTGAGTCCCTCTGAGGGGCCGCACACCGACTCTCAATGAGATCTCTCCCTCTCTTGCTCGGTATCTTTGCTCCTCCTCTGTGTCTTTCCCTCTTTTTTCAAACCTTGAACACTTCGCTTTCAAGACAGAATTCAATTTCTGTGTGCTGAACATTTTCTTCTTCTTCGATACTGATTTTTTTCTGAGGAAATCGTTGGAGGGTGTGTGTGTGTGTGTGTGTGTGTGTGTGTGTGTGTGTGTGTGTGTGTGTGAGAGGTGCTGCCTGTACATGACCACTCTGTTTCCTTTCTTCCTCTACTGTTTGGCTCTGTCTCCACCCTTAGGTGCTTGATCATCTTATTGCCTACATCAGCAATTCCATCATGAATGCAACTTTTTTTGATGTTGTGTAAGAATATTGTTTCAATATTCAACCCCTGCTGCATATTGATCTGGAAGCTGAGGTCAGATTTCTCAGGCCATTTGGTCCTACCTGAGTGACCTTTGTTATATGTATTCGTTTCTAATCTAGCAGATGCACATTGCCTTTAAAGTCTGCCCGTATAAACTTATAGGATTATAGTGTGTCTCTTGCTGATGGAGTTAAATATCAATTTATTTCTCAATTCTTCTCTCTCTGCACAGCCCTCTACCTGCCTGAAGAATTATGAATTAGCAATCATACTCACACACAAAATACTGTCCTATTTTATGCTCCTGTGCAGACCTTATAAACGGCATGCGTGTGAAGCAAACATTGTTGTGGCTTGCTATGAAACCATGTCAGGGACAGAGGGCTGTCTATATAGTAGTAATATTTCTAGTGATGTTGATTTTTGAAGGAGAAAGTCATCTTTTCACCCAGCCGTAGTGAGGTCAGCAGTACGGTTCATCTACGGAAACATTTATAGAGATTCAGTTTCTTGCTCAAGGATAGTTCAGCAGGTTGTCTCACATATGCAGTGAATGAAAGTAGGTGTTATGAAAGAGAGACAGTGATGTAACTGTTGTGTTTTCATCATTCGAAAATAAGACAATGAAAACTGTTATGTTGAACATCTCTTTAACTCAGCATCCTAGATTTTAAGAGAGCGTAATAGAAAACAAAAATATAACACATGTGCTTTCAAAAAATGCTAACGTTTATATACGTCGAGACGAGGGCTTTTTTTTTTTTTTTTTTTTTTGCACCTTCCAGATACACTTTGTGGCTCAATGTGGCTCAATGGGCTTCCCCTTTAACCATGTACCACTGATCCTACATCAGATATGTCTTTACCCTCCTTATGGCGGTGAAGAGCCCTGGATGAAAGGCTGACTGAGTTGAGGCCCGAGTCCCACAGGCGAGTCAGATACACTCACATACAAACACACAACGATCTGTGACCAGTGCCTTTGGGGCGATTGCTACACCGAGAGCTGCTGGAATGTTGAGCTGAGATCTGGCTGACATGATGCAAGCTGAAAGCGATGGGGAGAGATGAGAGATGCGGTGTCAAGTCTGCTCCACCCTGTCAGTTCTTGGAGTGTTTACTGGTTAACCACCTCTGACGTCTTGACTAAATATTATTACTGTAATTATAACACATCAAACATATACATCATCTCATGTTGTCTGTTAGAAGGAGTGATTTTCTTCCTGGAACTCATCAAGGAATACTGGGCCTTTTCCCAGAAAACATTTCAACATGTTACAGTAGAATAAGTGTGTAAACCATAAAATTAAAGACAGATGAATGCCATTATAGGTCCTGGTATTTTGCATGTTGGCTTGCTGTCACACTTATAATATTTTATTGATAAAATAAGAAATTGCATACATAAGAAAGACCATGACAAGGACAGTGCCCACAAAATACATTTGCAGTGCTACAATTTTATCACTTTCCAAAAAGTGTGCTTTTTCCCATCGCTAGAGGGGGTGACTTAGTGAAGGATCACTGCACACCCTGTCTTCCAATTTTTTATTACAATCCTACCTTTTATCCCCCAATAAAATGTATTCTGCAACTTGGGAAGACTTTCTAGAAAAACATACATCACTGCACTATAGTTCAAATTAATATTAAAAACAATGAATGCCATTTTTTCCCATACATCTCAGTTTCATCTTCATCACAGATCAATAAGGCACCCTTTTGTTTTGACAATGCAACTCCACTCTGCCACCAAACTGCTTATCTGCCAACTGATATACAAGCTTAGCTTAGCATTAAGACTGGAAGCGGGGGAAGATGGCGGGCATGGCTCTCTAGAAAGGTTAAAAAAGAAAACCATATACCAGCACCCCTGAAGTTAAATGTTAGATAGACAACATATTGTGGATTAACTGGGGGTAAAGGTACCAGACTGGTTTTTTTTACTTCTTGGAGTTTTCACTGGTTACCTGGAAACACTGTGACAACAAGACTCCAGGCTTTCTGAGCTCTTTATGCTAAGCTAAGCTAACGGTCTACTGGCTGTAGATGTTTTCATCTTTTACTCAGTGTCAAAAAGCTTTATCTATCTGTACACAGATCAAACTGCCTCCCAGCATGTATTGTCGTCTCTCCTCTCTTCTGCTCTACTCTTTCTCTTTTCCTCTCCGCACACCAGTCATTTGTCACCATTAGCAACGGTCCTCAGGTACCCCAACTCATTACACTGTGATCACGTGACACCACTAAGACGAGGAGTGGGAAGCAGAGAGAAGAGGGTAAAAGAATAAATAGGAGGAAAGGATATTAGATAATAGTGGATAAAGGAGGATAAGAAGAAAGGGGAGGAATAGAAAGAATAAGAGAAATATAAATACAATAAGGGAAGAGGTATACTCTAGGCACATGATCAAGGCCTCTCTGCCTTTTAGATGGACGACCGCCAGAGATTCAGGCTGATCAAAGATAATTTGGGGTCGTTCTCCGATAATGGACTCAAGCATGATGCGGATAAGGAGGTGCAGATTCGGTATCAGTGCTAAGGAGATGGGATGTTGTCTTGCCTTTCAGTAACAGAATGCTATTGATCACTTCAGCTGAGCAGTACCAGCTATCAACAGTGATGTGGCTGCACTTTGTCCAGATGGGTAGTCAAATTAATGGCAAGCTTAATTAAATGATTGATTTGATTCAAAAGTTAGAATTAAAATGACGTTATTTGCCTCTGACTAACAGATTACACAGAGATTGAAAGTGTACACCAACCCTGGAGGCAATAAGCCTGAACTCTGGCTTGTAACATTTCCCAAAAACATTCTTGCATTCAAAACATTCGTCTCCCCAAAACAGCAATGTTGACAGCATTGTTTTTTTTTATTATTCATAACTCCTTCCAGTAGAAATGTTTAGTTGTTTTTGCCTTCTGTGGTTACTCCAGTAGTAGTCATGTAGTGTCACTCATCGACCAGATGTCACCTGGTTTTGCAGGTTTGAATCTATTTTCATTGACAGAACAAAAAGTCTAGCACTGCAGGATTCTTCCAAACTGCAGATTTACACTTTTAAGACACACTAAAAAACAAAAGATTATTCTAATTTTTGATTCATCTGTTGTTTCACCAATCGCATTTTCCTAAAGCCCTGGGAGATGTCTTAAAATGTGTAGTTTTGTCTGAAAATCTGTCAAAAATCGAAGTATATTCCGTTTAATATCAGATAAGACAAAGTAAAGCGACAAATCATCACAACTGAGAAGCTGGAACTCGGGACTCTTTAGTATAGTGCTCGAAAAATGAATTTATAAATTGATTATCAAAATAATTGCAGAGTGACTAATTGTTTCAGCGCTAAAACAAGTACAGAAAATGAAATGGTTGATGTGAACTCAACCATTTCAGCTGCTTCTCACCCACTGCATGCTGGGATATCATCCACATTTTCATTTCTTTTTTATTTGAGTTTTTCCAAGACATGACAGGCCAAAGCATTTTGATTTGTTGTTTGCGTTTTAAAGGTTAACTTGTCAGTTTCAGTGATATTTCTGAATTACCTTCTCAAACACACGGCACAGTACAGCTGATTTCACAGCTCCTCATATCAGAAGGAACTGTAGAATTTTTACCTGAGGCGCACAAACACACACACACACACACACACACACACACACACACACACACACACACACACACACACACACACACACACACAAATACACACAAGAAACATGCTGCTATAACTTCCCCTGCCGCTCTGAAAATATTGAGAGAAAGATCTCAAATATTAGGATAAATTGTTATTACAGCACAGCTATTTGTTACCCGGTGGCCTTCTGTTTCCTTAAAACGCTTTCTTTCCCTCTTTCTCCCTTCCTGTTTCCTGTTGTCTGTCTACCATCCTCCCTCGCCCCACCCCTTCTGTACTGTTTTTGTGGCATGCTCTCGAACTAGAAGAAGGGCCAGATTATGTACAGGATTAAGAAGAAAAGGCTTTGACCCACTTGCTTTTCAAAGAGCACCAAAACCAAAAAGAGCCGTGTGCAGGCTGGCTTCCATTCAGCGTCAGCACTTCTGTTGTAGTGTGCGAGACACTTGAAGCTCATGTTTATTGCTCTTAAGACAATAATTAGCAGGGATGGCTTTCGGTGTTAAAATGCTTCTCTGACTTACAGACTGATTGAAAGTTCTCCGTGCAAATCTTCTTAGTGCCTGAGTTTTTATCACCACTGCATAACCCAAAATACATAGTATTAATGTATGTGTGTTTGATGGGTTTGCTGGCAGGCTAGGTGGCAATATGCATTTTTCAAGCCCTGCCGACAACACAAGAATGGAGGCGAGAGCCAAGTCAGCAACACAAGGAGGAAAAGAGGGTGGCAGTGGAGGGAGGGAGGGGGGGGGAGACAGAGATAGAGAGGAGAGGCAGTGGAGATAACCGCCAAGAAAGTGGAAGAGAGAAGGAGAGAATAGAGAGAAGTGACAGTGTGATGTAGTGACAGAGGAAGTGGAAAGAGGCGAAAGGCAGCGAAAGTGGCGAAGGCAAAGACACAAGGAAAAGCCACTAGAGGTGGAAAGGAACCCGGGGAGTGAGAGGAGAGTGAGAGGAGGGGAGTGAGAGAGAATGAGACCCAGGAGGTAAACTAATCACCGAGCACGCAATGCAATTTTCTGGCTCTGTGCCTCCACTCCACCACACTCCTCCCTCCTTCACTCCCGCTCCCTTCCTCCCCCCCCTTCGTCTCGGGGGCTCTTTTTACTATTCCGCTCACACACTGTCTCTCGCTCTTCTATCTATCAGGCCGTACCATTTCAGCGCACACACCCACCGCTGCCTCCCTCTCCTCTCTAATACTGCCCAGTAATCCCCTCTGGCTCCCAAAAAATGGATTGAGCCACTCTGGCCATCAGCATTCAAAAAAGAATATATGATGTCGATGAAGAAAAAAAATGAGGAGGATTCTGTGTCTATAGAATTATTATTTGTATCTAGTGCTTGATATTCCCTCAGGTGTTCTCATATTAAGTCTTTATGATGGTTTTTTTTTTTTTGTGTGTGACAAGGTGAATGATGGGAAAACGCAGTCAAAAATGACATGAAACGGAATCTGTCTGCATCTGTGCACGCCTGTGCGTTTCCCCCCCGAGGTGAAGGCATTTAGGAAACGTTTGATAACGCTGCAGTAAAGGTTTGAGAGTGTGTTCAGTCTCTCTCCGGAGAGCGGCGGCGGCGGCGCCTGTCTGCCTCACTGTTTTGCAGCGCCTTGATGATGATGATAGATGTTCGCTCTAGACATGCAAATAAAGGAGGCGGCTTCTGAGTACTGCGCACATGCTCTCACTCACACACACACACACACACACACACACACACACACACACACACACACACACACACACACACACACCAGCACATGTGTATATATTTGACTATGATCAAGTCATCCATTGATATATTAATCTTCCTCTTTAGGGAGTATACCCGAGGGAAAATGCGGAAAGCTCACACACGCAGCAGCCTCAAAACTGCCCTATTTTCACACTGCGCACTGACTGGAGAGGAAGATTTGTCACATAATGTGCTAATTTGAAAGATAGGAGCGCTACTCCTCTGGAAGAATGTGTGAGAGGAAAGCAAGCTAGCTCATTATTGACATGCAGTATATGTCACCTCATTCATCATAAGTGACACTGCTGTCACTATTGAGGCTTATAGGGACACGCACACAGACACACACTGAGTAAAAACACACAGGGACAGACTACAGGATCAATTTCAGAGGGCTTATCAAATTGTCACTCTTACACAATAGCCACAATAGCGTCATTGTGCACATTTTTTCTGTCTCACTCTGTCTCACACACACACACAGTCATGTTTTTAGGACTTTGGGGTATATTACATTGACTTAAATTTATTTCAGTCTTCTCCCTGTATGTGATTTTTTACAATATGGGGACTTGCATTTTGTGTCATTTTGAGAGTCCCCACAATGTGACTGTGCATTCAGATTTATGTCCCCACAAGATGGGTAAAATAGGCACTCACACACACACACACACACACACACACACACACACACACACACACACACATACATACACATACACATAAAACACATGATACATACACATACACATAAAACACATGTACTGACACTTGCAATCATATGTTTCAAGTAAAAAGGACATTCATTACACATGCGTGTAAACATATTCACATTTTCAAACAAGCATCACATCAACAGACGGTGTTACTATGGGAAAGCCCCGAGTCCCATGCTAACCTGAGGGGATCCAATGACAGCAAGCATATGTGTGAGCCCCCAACTGCTAGTCACTGACAAGCCCGCTGAGCAAAACCTGCTGTGACATATCAAATTGTCAGCCTGGAAGGCGCAAGAAAGGAAAGATAGAGACAGAGAGGGAGAAAAGCACATTAAATGGCCACCATAACAACTAATCCAGAGATACTTTAGCTATGCAGGGTTCTTTAAGGTCACAGACACGCACTAGTGCAGCAGGGATGCGGAGCAGACTGAGGGAGATACAGTTACTGACAATGAGGGGAAAAAAATCAAGAGTCATCATAGTTTCCTCGAGGAACACACACGTACACACACAAAAGCTGTGGTGGAAGAAAATCTCTCCTGCCCATTCCAGCATTTTCAGCCCCATAAACAGCTTCCTCCCATCACCCAAACACTGGCTAACATAATACATTATATAAATCCTCGGAGACAGCAGCCTGGATTCATGGTGTCAGCCTTTCCAGCTCTTTAAAAAACACAAACACACACACACACACACACACACACACACACACACACACACACACACACACACACACACACACACACACACACACACACACACACACAAACATTCAAGCACACGCCGAATTGCAGACACAACACACATGTACACACTCAGCTAGGATGAGAACTCCTGGGTCTGCTCCACCTGTCTTGGCTGGGGGATGGTTAGATGGAGGATAGAAGGAAAAAAGAGATGTTGGGGGGATGGAGCCAGATCGATAGAGGTATCCTGGGAACCCTTCCCTTCTTTCATGAATCTATGAAGGGAAGATCGGATGCTGACAGGGCAAAGCCCCCCCCAACGGACACCGGATCTAGGCCTGTGCCCCCTCTTAGGGAACTTTATCAGTGCGAGGGGTGAATGATTGGCTGTTGGAGCAGACGCACACATCCATCATGCAGTAATACTTGTCGTATCGATAAAAGAACTGAGTATGATGGCAGCCATATCTCCTTGTCTGTGCCTCAGGGTAAAACGGATCGAGCTATGATGTGTAATATGCATGATGTATTGACAACATGACAAGAGGGATGGTAGAGTTTTGATACAATAGTATAAAGATAGTGGTGTAATCTTTACAGGATGTCAAAGAATAAGCCGTCTGACAGGTATTATATATAGTCATTTTGTATATAAATATGTATATATATATGTATATATGTATACACACACACGACAATGACTATTTACATTTATCTACATATACATATACATATAAATATATATATTTATATATATATATATATAATATATATATATATAATGTTTTGACAATTGAATCTTGAATTGTGGCCGATTCAGCCACAGTTCACAACTCACAGTCCAGCACGTTTAATATAAACGTACAAGATTTGTCAGATAGCATACAAGACCTGTCAGATAGCATTTTTTTATATACATATATACACATATGTATATACAAAATGACGTTTTTTGGTCAGATATACAAACCGTTTTATGAATACACGTTGCTGCATGAGTCACCTTGTTTTCTAACTGTAGTCCAGTTCAGTGGAAAGCTTTAATCAGAGTTTGTTCAGCCAATATGTGACAGTAACAGTACAGTTTCACTCACTCCAATCAAGCAAACCTTCCTACCTAAAAAGAAATAGTGCACTTCTAAACCTGATTGGAGCCATGTTTTGCTCCATTAAGGCTTGTTCCGCATGTCATGTGAAATGGTGAAACACAGGTTGGCCATTACCGCTAAAGGGCACTCTAAGTTCAGTGGGTGGACGGAGAGAGCGATAGGAAGGAAGAAGAGAAGGTCTGTGGTTGTTTGGATGAGAGTTTAATTAATGAGTGTGTGTGTGTTTGTTTGTATGTACGAGCGAGAGAGCAGGAGAGTTTGCCAGTAAAAGTGGGCCGGATAAGTGAGTGAGAGGTAGCAGTAAGTAATGGTCATATTTGAAAAGATAGTTGTTGGTTTTTTTTTATCTCTATAGACCCAATTACATCATGAAAACATATTTTAAAAAGTTAATATAAATATATTTCTTCATTTTGTGATACAGCACTGCAATGAAACTTGGAGAAGAAAATTACACCCTGTTAATAGTTATTAAATATACTGTATATCAGCATAACCTCACTTAATGCATTTTAATTTACACTATGAAGTAACTGACATCCTAAATTATATACAAACAATTACAACTTTGCATACACTCCATTATGTTACAATTTAAATTGCCTTTGCTTAATCATTTCTATGCCAGTAAACTTTAGTTTCACACTATAACGTGCAAACAAATGATTAAACAAAACACACGGATACTGCGTCAACAACACTATCTTACCAATAATGTAAAGCTTATTTGAATTTAATTGAGACAAAGAGACGGAGAGAGAGAGAAAGAGAGAGGGTGAGCGAAAGGGAGAGCATCAGAGAGAGCTGGTGACTCCTGGGAGTTGCTAAGTGATGGTAACTGGATTCTAACATGTTGCAGTCTGGGAAGTCTCCTGATGAATAGCGAGAGAGAGGGGGCAGCGGAGGAGGGGATGGGAAGGAAGACAGGAGAAAACCTAGCTGCGTAATGTACGGGCACAGTGCCAAGGGGTCCATTTCATTCACAAAACCCCCGAGCATGTCCAACCTCAGGCTGAACAATCTGCTCCTACTCGGCCCAGGGGAAAGGGACAGGAAGCTACTCTCACTCCTCCTCATCCTTGCTTGCTTTCATCCTCTTCTGTTTCTCTTTTGTTTGTTACTGTTTTGTTCTTCATCAGGCTTGCTCTGCCTTTTATTTACTGCTAGAATGATACCTTTAATTCATGTAGCATCACTGTGGATGTGCCAATACCAACCAGCCAAACCAATGTTGCTTTTGGACTTCCACACTGTGTTTAATTAAAATGTTTTTACAAGTGTGAAATTAGTTATTTGGCATGTTTATATAGTGATTTTTCATTTTTAAAATGAAAGAAAAATATTAATGGTTTTTAAAGACTGACCATCAGCTGTCTGGGCTGTGTAACTGCTGTAATTAACTGAAGCAAATTACTGTGGTGTATAGTCCAATATTGCATCCTACTCAAGGTACAGCAGACTCTCCAAAATGGAAAAATGTGGTTTTAAATTTTTCTTTAAAAAACAAAACCCATCCCATCCCTAATGTAGCAGCTCAACTCACCCTGACCCTGTGGTCATTTGAGTCAGCACAGTTGCTTCAGCACTTCTGTTTGTCATTTTGCCAAAAAAAAAAAAAAAAAAAACACAGATATGTGCCTGTATCTTTTATCTGAAACTATAACGTACATTACTTTGGTTAAGATATGGAGAACCTCTAATTAATAAATACACCCGACATGCAGAGAAAATGCACAGCTCGTAACTACTACCAACTTTCTAATTCGTCTTTTACTTTGGGAGAGCCCCAGTCTGGTGATTCTAAAAAAAGCAAACCATAAAAAGTACAACACTCAGCTGAGCTTATCATATATTGTCTTTTTTATTGCAGGATAGGGATCCCCCATTCAGAGATACCTCACCAGGGTTCCAGCATCTGCTATGACTCATATCTGTTGTGTGTACCTGTCTCTTGGTGTGTAGGTGTTTCGTAAAACAAATCTAGACACATTTCTTTCCTAAGATTAACCTTACGTAGATGCATATGTATGTGTGGATTTTTCTGATGGAAATAATGCAGACCTTACCGTACGATAAGAACTTATAGGTGGGTGGACAACCAACTGGGGATTTGAGAAAAAAAAGCGCAAGGATCAACAAGGAGAGAAATATCATATGCGGTGTGACTTTGTGATTCTTAGGCAGCAGCTTGGAGCTTGACTTTTTGGAGCAAGCAGGGAGCTAGGGAGAGAGGAAGATCAGGAGGAGGAGGAGGTGGAGAGCAAGAGAAAGTAGGACAGAGATGTGTGGGCCTGGCTCTGGAAGGACGGTGGCTCTAATCAGGACTGAGCAGCTGCTATTACTCCAGCGCTCTCTAAGGGAAGGGAGGCAAAACCCTACTCATGCTCTAACAGCAAGGAGGGAAATCTAAATCTCACAAGCTCCTGTTGGAACCAATGTCATGCTATATCGAGAGCTGAAAATGATTTTGTTGAATTGATCCGCAGATGAAGAGGATCAAGTTGGAATTGATGAAAAACCTTCTACGAACTTCATTCATTTGGATGCTGTATTTGTCATGTAATGCAAGTATTAATAGTTCTACACTGCAGTGCAGTAAGAACAACGCTGTCCTATAGACAAGGACATGCAGTTTTAGCCTCAATTTAAGCGCAATATCTTGTATGCAGCCTTCAAGTGCATATTCAAGACCCTTTTACAGCGTTTTCATTTTACAATTATTAAGTAATAAACATGAAAAAGTCATCTGGGGACAGTTATCGATTAGAAATAAGGTTCATGCTTTCGTCTACCTCAAAAAAATCAATGAAATCAATCAATCATTTCCAATGTTTCTACAAATTTTCAAAGGTCATGTCGTGGGCCTGAGAGGAATAGCAGCAGTAGTTAGCGGGGGCGGGGCCTGCAAGCAGAATTAGATTTGCCTCAGTCGTTTGTATATAGATTAAATACTTGACTTAAAAAAAAAGACATTTTGTCCCAACTATCAACTACTTTCATTCAAACTTTTTCACATCAGCTTCTACACAGCACACAGATAGTTTTTTGCAAGTCACCAAAGCCCCAATCCCTGTAGCAACAACACCCAGAAACACCTCACACTGAAATATTAAATAGCAAATGGGAAGCGACAGTCTCTCGAAAACTCAGCACTTTGTGGGGGAAAAACAATCTGTCAATATCCGTGCCCTGGAAGCACATGAAACTTGAAATAGACAGACAGACAGTTACAGAGATGGAGAAACAGAAGGCGATAGAGGACAACACTCTGACATCTTTGTCTCCCTGGCTGTGGGATAAGGCGCCCGTCTCTGACGAGGGAATGTCAATCTATGTCTAAAGTGGACGGCTCAACCAAAAGAGCTACAGTTTGTTGGTACCTGTGTTCGACCGGGAGGCCATGCAGGGTGACAGTCCGACAAAACTCCTCTCTCTTTGCTCCTCTAGCTCACAGCGTTTCAAACATTTGGAGTGTAAAACTCTCCGACCGTGAAGTTTTGAAGCCATTACATTTTTTAGCAGGACTGTATTAAAATATTTTCTTCCTGCTAAAAAGATAATAGTAGAGTAAATCAACATTCACACACTGTGTTGTTTGACATTCTTAAGTATGATCTACATACAATTCTGTGTCATCATTTGCTATCACAACACAGCCATCTGTTATGTCCCAGACAACTGTTTGTATGTGTCAGGCGTTGAAGGAATTATGCTCTAATTAATTCATACAGTTTTTGTTTTTGCAAAAATTAAGCGATTTAATAAATGACAACACATAATACAGATTCTGCATCCAAAAAGCCTGTTTTCAAAGTCAGTAGTCAATATGACTGATATTTCAAGACCACTGCACTTGCCTTGCAGGTGATCGGCCCATAAAGCATGATGGAGGGTGATTGATGCGGTTGTGGATGTGAATAGACATTACAAAGAATTTTACAGTCACAACATTTCAAATGTCTCTTACTCTGATGAGGCCAAACGACCAATGCTGTCTATTTTCTGGCGAGGACAGCATGGTCTCCGTCACACATGGACCGACACATGAGTTCAGTCATCGGCTGATTCATTTATGTTTCACAACTACTGGCTCATTCATCAGCTGCTTGGCTACCAGCTGACTACTGATGTCCAATCGGCCCATATGTGGTTGGATATGTTACATCAAGTTAAATCACATTACCACATAGCAAACATGAGACCAGCTAGCGTTCTAAACGGTTCTCAATGCACAGACATAAGAAGAGGCTGTGGGTTAAGATTAGCCCAGTTAATAAATAAGCTAATTCGTGTAACCTTATTTCCTTGTTGGTGTCTCGTTATTTGGGCTCCCACTGTGCCAGGGTTGTAAGGCAGCCCAAAACTAAACATCTGGGGGTGGATAATTAGCTAGTGTGTGTGTGCGTATCTGTGTGTATGTGTGTGAGCATGATTTTCTGTGTTTGCACCCAGGTCACCTCCCCAATTCACATCAGACCACATCAAACGGCTACATCTCAAGTCTGTGACACACTTCCATCAAAGGCGGCACACAAGAGAGAGAAATGTCTTCAGAAAAGCTCAATATGTCACGGTCGGGTTGCGTTCTAAAAAGCAGGCTGGGATATAAGCAGCACTATAAAGCACACGGCACACACACACACACACACACACACACACACACACACACACACACACACACACACACACACACACACACACACACACACACACACACACACACACAAAAAGTGCTCTAAAGTAAATGGAACTAAGCCTGAAAGAAAAGACACAAACAAGCTGTGTTCACTAAACATACACAAAAACAGGACTGTACACAGAGTAATGTGACACTTACAGTACAGTCTAAGGTTAAATATATATGCAGCCCAAAATATAGAACTTTTTCAAAGGAGAATTATGCCCGTATACAACAGAACATTCAGCTCCAAGATTTCCGTACAACCCTCAGACGCTTGTGTTTTCTCGGCTTTCCCTATTTTTACTGTATACTGCCTGTGCCTGAGTGCAAAACAAGGCAGAGTTGACTTCAAACAGTCTTATCCCGTCGAACAACACATCACAGCCCTGCCTGCTCTACCTTTGAAGCACCCTGACTGGAGCATGCTCAGTGGCGCCCGGTCAATAAGTCATTAGTGGAGGCTTTAATGGCAGTTGTTCACCTTGTGAGGCTGTGCACTGACCCAGAGTCAGACCGTGGACCACCGGCGTACCACCCCTTTCAGATCCAAGGTACAAGCAGGAATGAGAAACGTCCTGGAAGATAAGTTGAAGAACTGGTTTCTATATTGTCTTCTAAGCAACATATTTGGTGGTATTTGTATAAAATTAAAGTCTTGGAGGTCTGACTTTCCCCCTGAGTAGGTCAAGTTATTAAAAATTTTGTAAAGATGAACTCAGAAGCACTCATGTGAAAAGCATTTGCACATCCTTAATACAAGATACAAGACTTGCCCCTATAAAGTCCTCACTTTCTTACAAGGGCAATTCCAGGCCAGAAATGGAGCAAATAAAAAAAAGAAATACCTCATACTACAAACAAGACAGGAATAGCTTTAACCGGGTCAAGGCAAGCTGTGTAGACATTGTAAAAATATATGATGGCAAGATTTAAAAGCAAAAAATCGCAGCAAGATCAGTAGGCATTCATGAGGCCTGGAGACTGAGATCAAAACCTCCATGCATAGTGCATGGGCAGAGACGCTTCAGAAAGTCTCTTTCATGGCTCCTCTCGAAGTGACCCACTCTCAATCCGTCTGCGTTTTTTTACCGTTCATTTCCTTCATTTCCGCTCAGTCCTTTAAACCAATTTTGTCATGGCTCTTATTATGAAAGACACTTAAAAAAAACCCGCCAGGGCAATGACAAACCGCTTTGTCGCTCCTCTGTCCTTGATGATTTCTTAATGTGGAAAAAGCGATGTAACAGCAGGCTCTTCATTTTTTCTGTATAGAGAATCAAACATAAACAGTACCCTCCATGTTCATCAACAAGTAGTAACATGAATATTATAGTCTTTAACCATTACTCAAATATTTCATGGGCCTAAGAAAACGGCAACATATGTATAAGCATACCTTCGTCATGTATAATATGTAATATATTCATCTTGTGTAAAGATGTACAACTGTGTCCTGTGTTAAATCAGTACACTACAATAATTGTGAGTGGAGCCTCGTGCACTTTTCAATTTATGAAGACAATAAGAACAAAAGTTAAGTCACTTTTAATAAGTGCTTCTAACATAAGAGGAATTTAACATGAATTTAGTAAAGGCATGTTCCGCCTTTACTAAATTCATGTTAGATGGAGCATTGATGGCACGCATCTGAGGCCTTTTATTCCAATAATGTGATGCATTGGCAAATATCCCTCCTTCCTTTGGCAGTCAGATCACATCAGTGTGCTGAAAGCCAATGTGTTTGTAGGTGCGAACCCAAGTGTAGTTTAGCCAAGAAGCTTCTGCTTGATTTATGTTTGTTATTCTTAATTTGCTTCAATAACCTTTTAAGGAAGTTAAATACTTAAAATTAAGACATTTATCAAAATATTCTAACGCTGTGGAGTAACAGCGCACATTTCAGCAATGTCTTGTTATTGTGACTAGTATTAATAAACACAATTTCAGGTTGTCCCCCAATGTGTGACTCAGTAAAAGTGTTGTTTTTCACTTGAAAAAGAGTTGTTTTGCCCGTTTTATTTGTGCATGTCGCTGTTTGGTGTATGCTGTTTGTAACTTTCTAACCTCTTTATTGGTGATTGTAGTGATGAAATGGAGTTAACAATAAATTCAAGGGCTAAATGGGATTATCTGAAGACTAAGAGTCTTCAGCAATGTTAGCAGCTTCATGAGGCTGTGCTGTACTTGTGCTGCTTCACCTAAATGCTAATATCACCATGCTAACATGCTTACAATGTCAATGCTAACAAGCTAATGTTTAGCGGGTATAATGTTTACCACGTTCACAGCTTTAGTTTTGAGTGTCAGCGTGCTAACAGCACTAAATAGCACTAACCGCAAACTACAGCTGTCCTAATTAGTCCAGTCATGAGTATCAGATAAATAAAAATGCTGACCTGATGGTGGTGCACGATGGAAAGTCAGAGGATCACCAAAGTTGTTACAGTTCATCCCAAGGGGGACATGAAAGTCTGTACCAAATTTTATGACAATCTAACCAAAAGATGTCCGGACATTGACTCAAAACCACAACCATGTGATGCTAAATGAAAAGTCAAGGGAACACCAAAGTCATGGGGACCATGAATGGCATGTATAACATTAAAATGTGAAATGTGCAGTGTGGTGCAGATGCTAGGAGGAAAAACTAAAGATTCACATGTAGTTCTGATATACATTTTTACTGTATATTGCTATTTAGACACGCTGACAAAGTGGCTCTGTGGATTTCATTGTTAGGCTGAAATATCTATAATATATCTATAATATATATAACAACAATTGGATGAAAAGGAATAAATCAGTGTAATGATAAGCAATTCAATTTCACAACAATTTGGCTAAACTGGGCTCGCTGGATTTACTCTCAAAGAACACATGTACTAGCACCAGAGCTTCAGTCTTAAATCCACCATCATCCCTCTGACCCCAGATCCCTCTGTCCCTTGTCAATTTCCTCCGTCTCCACCAGGCTGCGGTTGAGTCACTGACTGAGAGAGAAACTGTAATTTCCGGGGAGAAGCGGCTCAGTCGGAGAACGGCACAGCCTCGGGCCTTACACACAGCTCCTTTACCCAATCCTCAGAGGAGCTGCCTGTAACCAGAACGATACCTGACAGGCGAAAAGATAAAGGGAGGCAATGTAATGGTGGGTGGAGCTCCGTCGCAAGATAAGCTCTGGTTGCAGTGTACTCTAGGAAATAAAACTAAAATAAGACGAGATGAGCTGCTGTGATGTATTATATAGGTCATTAATACAGCCGGTCATCCTCTGTCCCTTGATCCACAGGAGGCACATCATTAAGAGGCCACTGCTCTGCTTAAAATGTCACAAATTACACCAAACTCAGCTAACATTATGACTTTCTGAGAATTCTACTCTCACTGCCATCTTTCTCACTTTTTCACAATTCAGTGATTCAACAATTAACAAATAGACTTTAGGATTTGATTACAGCTATAGAGGCCAAATAACTTATCTGTTATCTATGTCATCAGATTAAGATAGAGGTGTGTTAATGAGAATTAGTGGATTATTTTCCCTGAACTATAACACCAAAACAAGATGTTAACCTTGTTAGTCCTACTAGTTTTAATTTATGCAAATCAATCCCTAAAATATTTCCCTGTTATCCCTTAAACCAGTGCTTCTCAAACCTTTTGGGTTCCCTTATAAAGACGGCAATGCATATTTGTGACCCCTCGTCACAAGTTGTACATGTTTATGAGCTGTGAGCAGTGCAACCAGAGGGAATGTTCTTGCTTAGATTGACTCATTTAGATCATTTTCAGAAGCTCGAAGGGATACGGAGAAGCAAAACTGAGAAGTTTTGACTTACAAGTCCATAAAAACTACACTTTGTTATTGTCCAGAGCAGTTTCGCCCCCTCAAGCAGAGGACAGAGCAGCTCTCTGTGGGAGGCCCTTGCCTCTTATTAGCCTGCAGAATAAGCAGGCTAAGACAAAACATCTTGTCCACAACTTTGACCCAAGAATCCACCCACCCAGACTTTCCAATAAGTTGAGTGCTTCCCTGCTGGGTGGCGAGTCTGAATGACACCATCTGCAGAGGGCTTGAAGCGCCCCCGCACTTGGACCTCAGCAGCGGGGGGGGGGCGTTTGTTGCACTCACAAGTGGATGCTATGGTAACTAGATGTTAACTAGACTGTTTTTGAAAACCCTTCTGATACCTGCAGGAGAAATGAAACTGAAGTGGGATAGCGTTTTGTGAGAGATGCTGGTCTGCACAGCCGAAACAGAAAACAAACACTGTATTAAGGTTCCCAAGTCTTAGGGATCCCCCCCCCCCACCCCCCGCCTTTCTCACTCAGGATTCTATCCACAAACGAGAAAGCGACTGCTCGTATCGCTGTTTGCTCAACAGTTCACACTGATTCCACACTTTATGCAAAGCTTTGAAGGAGACGAGAGAGAGAGAGAGAGAGAGAAATTGAAACACAGTGATAAGAGGGGGAGAGGCAGAGAGGTTCAGGAAATGGGAGACGGTGGGATGAGTCAACACTGTACACAGTCAGATCCCAACACTAAGACAAACACCATCTGGAGGCCGGTGAGTGTCGCCATCATCGTGTTGGTCCTCTGAACCTGAGATCTACCACAGAACCTTGTAATCAACCCAATGCAGCTGGAAGCTGAGAGAGGAAAGCACAGCAATGGAGCTTAGCACCCAAAAATACTGCAACAGCCGGGGTCATGTTACAGTTAATCATGACTCGCTGCTGCATTTGAATAGCGGGCAACATCTGGTTGGGGGGATGGCAGAGGAGGTGGGGGGTGAACATCTGCATAGGGGCGGGTTTAGAGTGTGTAAAGCGTTCATTTTTGGTGCAGAGTAGACACGAAAAGCAACAGTGGTGAAGCCCAGTTAGAAAAAAGTCCTCAGTCTCCTTCTCTTCTCGCAACCTGCCGACTAAAAGCTCTCAGGGGGAGCAGTCGTTCTCAGCCCACTCGTTGCCATGGAGATTAAATGTCAATCAAGAGATGGCGGGGCTCTCTACATTAGATTTTACACCCACATGCGCCGGCACTCAGTCTCACACTTGCCTTATTCAAGCTAAAAGGACTACAGCAAATTAACATAAACATATGTAGGTGGAGTTCACTGATCGTGCCATGAAAGCCATCCAAACCTAATGTCGAAAAGATTTGATTATTTCATTCAATTTTACACCGCAGGAAAATGTATATATGTGTGTCTACTATCTATCTGCCTACTATCTCTGTTTTTCAATATTTTCCATTTACTACCCCCTCCGCTTTCTCTGTCTTTGTTTCTGTGGCTCAGACGTTGCTGTTGAGTCTCAGTGGGGCTGAGCGAAAGTGACCTCGCAATCGACTGTTAATACAACTGTCATCGCCTGCTGCCCGCCGAGGTACACCGGGGTAGGTCTGGGAAAAGAAGCAGAGGAATGGGAGAGAGAGAGAGAGAGAGAGAGAGAGATGACTGTATGAGAATAAAAGTGAGAGAGAGAAAAAAATAATAAATATGGGCCCCTGGAGGAGAAAAAGCAGTAAAAATGTGAAGCGAGCACAGTGAGACAAAACTTATGTCAGTGGGCGAGCAGGAGCAGAGTGGGTTGCAGAGGCAGACTGCTCAGACTACCGTGAGTCACCGAGGTCATCCTGTGACAAGGCTGCACACTGTAGCATCACGGTCAGCAGGTCAGACAGGTGGACGGCTCTGAGCAGACAATGTGTTCTACCTCGCTGGACACAACAGGGCGCACATGGGTGTCCCTGCAACAGTGCACTGTGAAGAAAGAAAAAAAAAGCGGTGCATATTCACCTAGATATGTGTGCTATGTGATCTTTTCTTAGTTTTCATCATCAATACATCATCTGCCAGTCATATTCTGATATCTTTTAATGGTGTTCACATGGCCTACTTTTTAATGAGGATACCTCTCATTGAACTACTTATCTCAATAAATACTGTTCTGCACTTCCACTGATTTTATCAATTCAAATATATATAAAATATGAGAGAGAGAAGGAGACATAAAGAGGGGTTTTTGCTTTATCTACAAATGGCTGGAGCTGAGTGTGTTTCAGAGGAAAGCAGGAGTGTGGCCACTGTACAGCAGCATCGGTCTGACCGGTCAATGCTGGCCTCCACTATAAATCTAGGTCACAGTTTGCAGCAGGACATTACCTCATTAACAGTTCTCAATACACACAGCTCTCTGACTACAGGCCATAGACAGTATATGCAGCATGTGAGTAACAAAGGGAGAGGAGTAAACTGTGACTGATTTGACTAGAACTACAGTTGCAGATACGTTTTAGGACGGTTAACTATTTTATTATGGGAATTAATGAGAACTGGAGGAAAGGAAACTTTCCCCTTTAAACGCGTCTTACTCAATCAGCTGACTGAGGGCGTTTACAACTTTCACCTCAACCAATCAGATTTTGCCAAGCCCTTTTCTGTCAGCTGTCATTTCAGTGACCGATTGATGCAATCCGCCTCCACCTCCAGTTTTCATCAGAATCAGCTGGGGCAATGAGTTATTTCAGCCAGCTCTTCAAGAATCACATCTACTCTGATATTCTGCTTGGCTTGTTGTTCACTCTGTCACCATCACCAGCTTCTATTCCTGAGAAATGATGGGGCTGCCAATGAATCCTCACATCATATTTCTGTCTTACTGTGCACCCTTTTCTCAAACAAATTAACTTCTTAATAACCTCTTAAGACACTTCTGAGGAGCTGTTTAACACTTTCAAGAAGACAGGGACAATTCACTCCAGCCTCAACCTGCTTTAGTCTGCCAGAACAACAAACAAAATTCAAAGATATGCCACTTTGGTGGACGTATGAAAGAAACTGTACAATAGCCTGACAATAAAACACAATAGGCTGTAAAACTTCCCAAGGTCACCACAGTTTCCCAGATACTTTATCTGAACAGCTTTATTTACATATGCTCTCCAACAACACCTCTCTATAATACATTTTTCAACACTTGGAAAATGAAAGTGTTAGAATGTTTTTGTTATAATTGTGATTGGCAGATGCTGTGTAAAGCGCTAATTAAAACTGTACAGGGAGTTCAGCGAAAAATTAATTGCATTATTAGTGTAACGTCAGATCATCTATTTAATAATTCTCACTGTAGAACAAATGAATTCAGATAGTCTCTCGCATAAAGCAGCAGACAAAGCATTTTCACAACCTCATAATCAACCTTCACTGCAGCCCTTTCCTATGATCTCTCTTCCTCCTTTTTTCCATCTTTGTCTTTCCCTCCTTCAATCACACACACACACACACACACACACACACACACACACACACACACACACACACACACACACACACACACACACACACACACACACACACACACACACACAAACATGCATGTAACACAGATATGTTTGCTCTGCTCTGGTATTTCCTCTCTATTGCACACAGATTTATAAAGAAAAAGCCACAAGCTTTGATGTGAGGCATGTTAATGACTGGTTGGAAACTTTGAGAAACCGTAAGCAAATGACTGTGTTGGCTCAATTCATTTCACAGCGTCTCTGCCAAAGACAGGTGTAAATGAAACCTGACACTTCAAATCATCATCAGCAGTCCAAATCCAGGAGGGGAATTCACAGAGACACAAGCCAGCCTGCACACACAGACACATACACAGTCAGCTGAAGTGTTAAAATGTCTTTACAGCATTTGTTCTTGGATTAGTACAGTAATGTAACAGGTATGTGCAATTACGCAGATGGTGCGAGGATAATGGGCCGAATTCCCAAGACTCATTATTATTCAAGGGATTATCATGTAATGATATACATTTAATGTAGTATTTACTTGATGATATAGTTGCAACAGTTTAAATGACACTTTTAAAATGTGACTATAGCCTTTGTAAGTGAGCCTTTCTAAATGCAGAGAATGCCCATTCAACCAAACCATTTATTTGATGTGTGCCTTAATAAGTCATCCTGCAAATATACAAGAAATACATATGCCAAAATCTATTCTGTTCTCTATAAGCACAAGAGCTTCTTCTGCACAAATTAGAATTAATGATTGCAGTTCGCTCCAGATGACAGGAAACACCCATTCAATTTGTATTCTATTTAGTAAAGCATAATAATATAAATTAATCATAGTCATTAATGATTAACACAAGTATTTCTTAAGTATTTATTCTTAAGTATGGGACTGTCTTCCAACTGTATGTCTTTGAATCAGATGCAAACTACAGCTAAATGTTTTGCTTTTGGTTACACACAGGGCGTAGCAGAGGTCATGTCTTTGGTATTTTGAGGGATGTTTGAGTTAAAGCAATGTGACGATTTTTATTCAAGTTAAGTCAACATTTGTCCAAACAATGTCACAACAAGGGACACAATTTTAAGGATTTCTCATTCGTGTCTGCTTGAGTTGACGTTGAAAGTAAATTCTTGACGTTGGGAAAAAAATATAAAATAAGATAATTCTTAAAAATATGAAATACTGAACATTTATGCCGTGACATCTGGGCTCTATCTGCTGAGGAAGATAGTATGATGTGATCAAAAGGTCCAGAACAGCTACTGAGTGTCCATCAACTAATTAACCCAAGTTCAAGAATTAACTTTCAATCGCAAAATAATTTGTAACATAATATATGTCAACAAATAGACGCCTGCTTTCCCACATCCTTAAAAAAAAACTTTACATGGAAAATACATTTTTTAGAATGTGTCTCGAAATGATCAAATAGTATAACCAGAGGGCTTTAGTTATTTTTCTAATAAAAGTAGGCAAATAACCTCAGCTGATACTGGATTTTTCAGGCCGATACCTATATAAATATCCTTAAGTTAAAAAAATGTTTTTACATAAACACATAACAATACAAATAAAATGCTTTGACAAGAAAAACATTAGAAAAACTTGTGAAACTAGAAAAAAAGGTGTCTTTGTTGTGTTTTCTGATATACCTGCACTAAGCTAATACTGGCAGATATAAGGTATATTGGTCCGGCCAATTCATTGGTTTAGACCTAATTAAAACCAAGATTCAAGGCCTAAAAAAAAAGGTTTGGAGAAAATATTAATTGCATTATATTATCTCTCACCTTCAGTAGCTATACTGAAAAATTTGTTCAAATGCTTTTGTGCTGAAGTGTAGAGAGGTTACAGTAAGATTGGCCTATTAGGCTCCAGCAGGTGCAGTGTGTTCGGTAGACGATCCTCTGAACTAAAGTCTTAATGAGAATCTGCCTTGAGGTCTCATTTAAGGTTTGAATACACCAGGTGCAGACTGACCATAAGAGTTTATCCCATCACTCAGCAGATTGTATGTCTGCTGTGAGCCTGTGGTGCATGACAGTGCTGCATGTTGCTCCATGTTCTGTTACATTCACTTGTCTTCAAAGAGCAGAGATTTGTGCCCAGTGGGAGGATGAGAGAGAGGAGAGCTCGGCCATGCCAAAAAAGACAAAGACCAGTCAGGAATCTCTTGTGGCAGTGAGGGAAAAATGCCACAGAGGACAAAAAATAAAGAAACAACCTTCTCTCTCCTGGACATAAATGGTTTGGGAAAAGCCTCAAAGTCCTGCTCAGAAAACACATTATCAAAAAAAGTCCCAAATAAATCAATAGACAGACACCAAAACATATAACAGTGCTGCTTGATTTTGTATTCCCAAGGACTTCTCTCGTCAGTACAGAGGAAAATAATTCCCATACTGCTTTTTCTCTTTTTTTTTACGCCTTAACCAAATGTTAAGCTTCTTTCAAAAGGCTCCATATTAAACATCCCGCTAATCTTGGCGCGTTCTACATAAAACTCCACAGAGCACAGATCCATTTAATGCAAAATGTGAGGGGAGGCAAACATAGAAAGAGGGTTTGGCGTAAATATTCAGGTCTAAAATGGTACTGTTATAAAGACGATGTGAGAGGAGATGTGTGTGTGTGGAGGAGATATGTTTGGCTGTCAGTTCTCATTAAGGAGTATAAATTAGCCATATAGCTAATCAGAAGTGTTGCATGTGTGAGTGAAATAAAAAAGACAGAGAGACGAGAAAAAAAAGACTCACTAGTGAAGTGGTTTGGTGTGTGTGTCCTTGATGCATTAAAGCAAAAAGTCTTAATTAAAGTTTATATGCAAACCTTCAGCTCTGTTTGTGTTCCTTAATTTATACTATCTCAATGTGTTAAGTAAATAAAATCAACAGCTCTACCTTTTCAAAGAGATATTTATGGGCTGCTTTTTGTTGTTTCTTCCAAACCTGTAAACCAGATGGTGGCAGGGGAGATGTAGTAGCAGTTTTTAAACTGTTATGTCCCTTAAAGGAATACTGGACTAATCCACTCAGACACGGTGGCTGAAAATATCTCACTGACTCCATTTCATTCTGAAACCACTGCAGATTAAGTATGAAGTAGAACAATGTGCATCCACATCCTATATGGTATATACATTTGCCTTGCATTCAAGATATCCATATAGCTGTTATGTATATGTGTTTATACAGTTCATCATAGGATCACTGAGGAAATTGGTAACTGGATATAATTGTGTGTGTGTGTGTGTGTGTGTGTGTGTGTGTGTGTGTGTGTGTGTGTGTGTGTGTGTGTGTGTGTGTGTGTGTGTGTGTGTGTGTGTGTGTGTGCACTAAATGCCAGCAATCAAAGTTTTGTGTATACTAACGTCATTTTATTTATTTATCAATTTATGTATTTTATACAGAGACATTGGGGATATATGTCATCAGCCCCTTTAATAAATGGTGTGCCACAGGGATCAATTCTAGGTCCAATCCTGTTCTCTGTTGTCTCTCGTCCTTCCCCACGTAGACCACACATTTTAACCCTGTGATATAATGTTCATGCTGACGACATACATCACTGCTGTATTTTCTACAGCTCGACTATTTCGTATCTTTCAGTCAAGATACTGCAATGCACAATTACTTAAATCTAATTTACCCACATGTACAAAATGTCACAAAAGCGATTGAATTATCTTATTCAGTCCTGCGCTTTTTCCAGGCATATAACATTGCAAAGTTTTGCAAAGGTCACCAGAGCTTTAATTACATGACACCTTGTTCACCTGCCTTCTTATTAAATCCTCTCTATCTTGGCTCCAGTTGATGCATAACATTGCTCCAGTTTTGGCGTCTCTCCATTGGCCTCCTATCAGTTATAGGAATGATTTTATAATTTCACTCTGAGCAAACTATTAGCAAAACATGGTCAAGCCCCTCTATACTTACAGGAGTTTTTGTGCCCTTTTGTCAGTTCCAAGGTCAAGAATGAAAACTACAGGAGATTGTGCTTTTGCTGTTGTTTCTCCTCTGCTCTGGAACAACCTTTCACAAAAACATTGTAAAACTGATTGCTTTTATTTGTCTTTCTCTTTATTTTATACCTTCTATTTGTGGGTCCTACATTTAATTCTGCCTGTGTTCATATATTGTCTATATATATTGCCCTCATTACCCTTTTCTTCTTACTGTGAATCACTTTTGAATTTGTGCCTTCCAAAGTGCAATATAAATTAAGTTGGCTTGCTTTATACATTTTGTCTTTCAAAATAGCTCCCACTAATGAGGTTCTGAATCTGTAATAATCGGATTATCAATGTTACACCATGATTTTCTGCAGAGCTAAACTCTGCGCCCAAGCATCAGATGTTTTACACTATGCCATACGAGATGAGTCAAGTGCTTCTCAACACTCATCGTAGCATATGGCAGAAGAACATTCACACCTGCTATGCATGCGTTTGCACTCAAACTCCCTCATTTGCATACATACATGCATACACACATTTACATTAATACAGGATAAGTGAGAGGCAGGTGGCTGAAGTGACACTTTTCTCTTGTTTGTGTGTATGTATATGAGGGTTAGTGACAGAAGAGTGAGATTAGTGAGCTCTTGCTGCTTTTGCCTAATCACACAACCACACTGACCACAGTGTGTTTAAATACCCTGCAGGGCCCGAAGCATCCAGGCAGTTATGTATGTATTTCAGTCTGAAGGCAAATAGACAGGGAGGGGAGGACGCAGTGGAAACAAAACAAGAGATGAGAGAAGAAAAAGAGTGATGGAGGCAAAGAGGGAGGTGATTCTGGAGATGAAAGAAAGAGCAAATACAAAAAGAAACAGAGACAGAGGGACATGAAGAGGTACGAGAGTCAGAAAAAATAACCAGGAGGCAAAGAAAATAGGTCTGGTTTCAACATCTGAAGCACACTTTGTGTGGAAAGACGGCCTGTCAGGCCTGAAGAGGTGGTGATATGTGACATCTAACTGATCACTGTTGGACTCCTGAGCTGATGACCTCTCTACTGTGATGCTCTGAGGTCTCCCTCAAGAACCCAATTTAGCTCTGAACCTGCACCTGATGAAAGGAGAAAGCCACCTAGCCACAGACATAAGGAGAAGAGGAAGGACACAGGAAGGACAGTGATGGTCTGCTGAGCAGAAGGCCTGAATATGGTCTGTCCTAAATATTATGAGGCCCCTATAACATTATGTGGGCCAGATCAGATTTCTCTTACAGGAAATGAAACATTCGTACACCAACTTGAATTTCAAATACTAGAATGCAAGCTGGTTTGCACATACTATAAAAAGATAATAAGAAAATTTGATATTTTTTAACAAATAGTTAGATTTTGGAAATAAGCTTCTTCGCTTTGTTGCCAAGAGTAAGGTAGGAAGATCAATCAGTAAAGCTGGAGCCAGGACATGGGTTGTGTTCAAAGGTTAAAAAACTGCCTATTAGTATCTTTTAAGTTCACAAATTAACATATTAAATCTTGTTTGTTTAATTCGTACAAAAACCAAAGATTAATGGGCGGGAAATGATTTCTGGCCAGCCTTTATGCTAAGCTAACGGTCTGCTGGCTTTACTGTAGCTTTATATTAAACGGATAGACATAGAAAGTGGTTTCAATCTTTTCATAAAACTCTCCAATAATATTTCCCAATACATTTAACCATTCCTTTAGAAAATTCCTTTCTGCAGGTAAAGTAAATTTGTAAAATAAATGTTTTCATATCAAATTATATTGCACACTTTGAAATAACATGGGATTATTTTTAAAGAATAAATACTCAATATTCAGCAACATAGCAATACATCATTGTTTCATTCAAACAGTATGTATTGGACCGACTAACTGCATAAAATATGCTACCCAGAAAGAACCAAATAGAAAGAGGGAAAATAATAAAGCTAAAACATGATAATCCATCTCTATGCTTCTAATATTACTCCTACCTTTCCAATCTAACTAATATTAATAACAAATATTCTCATACTCTCACTAATATCCGTTCTGTGTTTTATCTGATAATCTGTTGACACTGTTCCTTATGATAGAAGTTCTGGGTTTCGTGTAATTTACTGTGTTCAATGTTAAAAAATGTTAAAAAATGTCTGAATAAAAGCCACAGCAGTGTATTTGACTCAGTTCTCTCACTGTCACAGTGGTTGCATGGTTTTGCCATAATTTCTTCTCATTCTCATATTAGCAGGGTGACATGCTGCTGAGACAGCATGCACACTCTGCACTACAGCACTGACTTTGTCCAAGGATTGTGCCCTTTTTTTGGCTTTGCATGCAGCATGCAGCATATCTTCATATTGCTCATTTCTCAGTGAGTGTAACAGCTCACTAAACAGGGTATCACCATGCAAATACGAGACTGAAAAAGAGACAACTGTGAAACCCTGCAAGTGTGACACTGTGAGAGCGAGAGAACTAACGGGGCTGTTCAATTATTTATAAGCAGAGATTGTCTGTTTATCAAACTGACGCCTGGAGCGTCGACCATGATTAGACTCAAACAATGGTGGTCTTCTCTGAGTAGTGCTGATGCAGCTTCTGAGAGACAGCCCAGGCATGAATTAAACACTGACAGCATCAAAAAGGGCTGGGAAGTGTGTCTGTGTGTGTAGATTCTCATCAGATCTGGATTTATATATATAGGTTTTGGGTAGTACTTTAAAAGGTGTTTCATTTCATTGTATATGATTGCAACTATTTAATGATATGTTGTAAAGGATTTATTAACTGTTTATACATGTATTATGGATTTTTGGGGGGAAGTTATAGCTCACAACTGAATCACAGTGTGTCATAAACTATGCAATCATTGTTTTATATACTTTTTTTATAAATGTTGGATAGCTGCGGGTAATATAAAATGTTATCAGGTTCTCGTCCGAAGGGCATATTGTTCTGATTGGTTATATATTGATAAAACACGATTGATCTTACAATGTGTACAAATGTGCATTACACTGACATCATTTTTAATTAGCATGATAGTACGGACATACAGTAATGGTCCAGAATACTAACAAATTCCAAAGTATTCCTCTGCTGCCAAATATATATGAATATATATCATTAAATATAAAATTGTTAAAACAATATAATTATTGGGAAATTTATCTTTATTTTTCTGCATTTTTTTCTCCAAATTTGAACAGGCCAGTAACCTTGACACTGTGGTCACAGTCATGTGACTCCTGTAATACACATGGGTGTGGCCGGCCACTTCTTTTCACCTGACATTAAAGGGGTCAAGGGTCATGCAGAAGCTCACACTTCCTTCCGTGACCCATCGGCCCTCTGCCCCGATAAAACAACAAGAGACAACACTGCCAAGACAAGTGCACGATCCCTCACCGGCTTCCCACTCACAAACCGTAGACGCCGTTTGATGGAGCGCCATGTTTGCATCCAAATTTGTGTGATTACTTCATGCATCACTTCTGTCTGGTCTTTTCTTGTCTTTTGTTGGTTCATACTGTAACTTACTAGTTTCCTTAAAGCAGTATTAAAGTAAGTTTTATCCTCAAGGGTAGGACAAACTCTCTTACTATATCAGGCCATGTTCTTACTGCTACATTGTGGGCATACAATTTTCTACTCCAGAATAAACAGAGCATTAAGGGCATACCGCTCAAGTGTTTTTCTGGCTACCTACTCCTTGTGTGTTTGATTATCTCATTGTATGTTTAAGTGCTGCATTTGCATTTGCCTTTCATTTTATTGTTTGTTTGTTTCGTTTTACATATAAAGCATGTTATAACCTTCCAAAGACAAAGTTTAATATTATTATTTCTGAACGTAAGTCCAGTATTTTTGTATTTTTGGTTTGAGCTCCAACTCCTGAGAAAATGTATCTGGGTCTTTTTCACTTTCTAAATGTCTGATTTTCTCCATCTGTCACTTGTTTTCTTCCAGTTCACGCTGGTGCAGGTTATGTACAACCAGCCTATGTGATCTCCCGTGCAGCTTCCCACAGTTGTATGTGAACCAACATTGTTTTGACTTGAGCTGAAAAGTGGCTGACAGCTGCACGGCACTGGCTGATTCTCAGTGGGTTCTGCAGCACTAGCAACCCTTTCCTAATAAAGGAGCAATTTGATTCAGTGGTTGTATCAAAATAGTATTTAATACACCTTTAAAGAGCCTTCAAATGTTGCTTATAACCTTTTCCTTTTTTCAGCATTTTTGTATTGATTCGTTCTTTTGTGTGCGCCTCTTTTCAACAGACCATAAATAATTGTCTGAGAAAAGCTGCAAATCCAAAGGAATGGCATTGCATATGAGAGGAGAGCTATTAAACCACAGGTTGACTCATGAACCCAGGTGTAACAGTTTCCTGCAGAAATTAGACGTTTTGCCAGAAAGGGTGAGTCGAAGAAAATGACAGCGGAATGTGGGAGATCTTTAAATGAGCTCTGTAGGGAGTAAAAGATGGGAGGTATCGCAGGATAAGTAAAGGGAAGGCGGAGGTGTTGAGTTGTAATGGGGCAGGAGCCAGATGCTCCAGTTTCCTTGACAGAAATGGAGGTCAAGTGCAGCTTTATGTGAAGGCAACACAGGGAGAGAGGAGAAGACATAAAGAGAAAGATGGAGGGGAGGGAGGGAGGTATGATGACTTAAAGTAGTGGTAAGGGACACAGCATTTGAGCTCACGGTGTAGAAATCCGGTCCCTCTAACTACAGCAAATAATTAGAGGAAAAGACAGCACAGAGGAACACACAGAGTGGTGTCTTCTCCAGGATGGATGGAGGAGGATAAAAGGCTTTATGAGGAGCCTAAGAACATTAATAGGTGTAACTGATAGGGAGGGATGAAAATAAAAACACATGTTAACTTCGCAGGGAGGACAGATGTTAATGTGGTGGTTTGAGCTCACAAGGAGCACTAATGGATAAAAAGTGTACGGGGAGAGCACATGATGATCCCAAATAGTACATCTGGGAGTATAGGCCTCACCTATTTCAGGAGAAAGGGAGAGATAAATATGTATTAGGAACACAACTATTAGGCTGGGGGTTTCCAGGTGAAAAATAACCTTTGTGTGCAAGCGTTTCAACTCGCACTGGATATCCTCTGAGCCCAGGTAATGATTTTTCTCTGAGCACAATATGCAGTGGACGAATGTGAGAAAAACATATATCACACACCAGGCACAATGTGTTTGCTGGGAGTGTTTCCGTGCAAGCTCAAAGGTAAACTTGGAACAGTGCAGATTTTGATTTTTGGATAGAGGAGAATGGAAATAATAGACAGCTGTAAGGTGGATTGAGAATTGAACCGATGCAGCCGTCATAATTGCCAAACAGGACTAGGAACAGTGAACAAACAGCAGACCTCAAAGTCAATAAACCCTACATCGCTGTGAGCCAAGTTCCATAAGCATGCAAGCTACATGGAGAGTGTAAACATGTTAACATAGACAAGCAAATTGAAAAAATACTCTGAATCTGGAAAGTATTTAAAAGATTTAAAAGATTTGAATGAAAATACTCAATACTTTCTGACTTCACTACAATGTGCACTTAGCTCCAAGCTCATTAGCTCCTACATCTGACTGAAATGTTTAAAAAAAAAAAAAAAAAAAAAAAAAAGATAAATAGATTTTTAAAAGATGTCAAGTAATTTCATAAAACAGCTGGGCACTGTAGTTTTAAGCAAACATTCATCAAACAGGAGTAAATAATGTGATTTTTTTGGGGACAACTTTCAGCTATGGATTAATACACATTTAATGCTCTATTGAGAATCTCTGGCATCAAGATGGTGTTTGAAGGATTCATTCAACATAAACTCCACTGCACGTTTATCATAATGAGCAAAACATGTCACTGGTGAGGCTCACTGATGTGTTTTTAATTGTTTTAATGTGTGCGCTCCGAGGGAACGTGTGCAGAGATGATTTTTCATTAAAGGAGCGGAGCCAGGGCAGGATGGGAGGAGTTCATCGTCCACAGGCTGCACCGGCTCTCTCTGATCTGAGCGCCTGAAGAAACAGGACTTGGAAATTTCTTATTCTGCCAAGGTGCGAGTGTGTTTGTCCGTGAGCAAGAGAGAGAGAGGTCGCGATGTGAGACTGCATATAAGGAGGTTTATAAAAAAAGAGCTACTCTCCACTCCCCTGAGGTTTGGTTGGTGTATGTGCGCGTACACATATCTTTGTGACCTGCATACAAATATCTGTCTGGCAAAACCCATCTGCCCGTGTGCTTAATATGCCTTTATGAGTGCCAACCTGTCTCTGTCTGCTGACCAGTGTTGAGAGGCGGCAAGGGTGTAACATCCAGGCCTTCAGGCTTCTACTACAAAATATTGTTTTGCTCAGGAGGCAGGCCTGAGGCGGTTAAATCAAGCATCATCATCGGCTCTTTATCCCCATTTATTCTCCCTGCGCTGCATTTAAGAGCTCTCTGCAGAAACAGCCGGCTTCACTGCTTGTGGAAATGGAATTGCAATAAGCTAACATGTTAGCCACTCATTTATTTAGGGATTTCACCACTACGTTAGGTCTCCAACAACATTATGTTACAATGTTCATGATAGATTAATAATGAATCTGTCTGTTTATTAAGAGATGGACAAATACAGCATGCTGAATCAAACATTTTCCAGCAATACTCTCTAATTCAATAGCTCAGCTTGAAGTCAAATCCCATTGACTGAACCAAAACAGCAATCGAGTCCCTTTCTTTAGATTCCCATCGCTTCCAGTGCTATTTTGAAAGAAACTGAGGCAGATATTTTGTGTCATTTATGGCTTTCTGTCTCTTTACCCCCAGCTGTGAAACGTTCCAGAGAAAGCCGGCTCCTCCTGCATTTCGATAGGCTCCTCCGTCGCATAATTGGGAGTTTTCTTGGAGCGCTGGCTTTAAAAGGTTGTCCCCTATTATCAGTGCTAATGAGAAAATGAGTAGTGTTTCACTGATATGTTCCAGAGCTGCAATTGAAGTTTAATGTGCTGTCTGTAAATAAAACACAACAGAGTCAGACTTGTAGCTTAATAAAGATAAGGGTTTTCTGTCTGTAACAATGTGCTCCTGTTATCTTTTTGTTCTCTGTAGAATGAAATGCATTTAAGGGACTGGTATTCCAAGTAATTTCATGTGTTTCTCAAAAAAAAAGAAATTTGCAACAATCCAGACACCCATATTTCTGCATATGCCTTGACAACAATGAGTAACAATTGGATTTTTTAAGGAGATTCACAGACTTATTTACTCTGCCAGCTAACTGAATAAGCAGCCCAGTAAGACCCTGCCGTCTATCAGTTACTTCATTCTCTCCAAAAAAACCCCGCCAGTTCTTCGACTGTAGAGGGAACAAGATGTTCTCATCGTTTGCCATTTTAAACCCGTACAACACAATTATATGGATTGTCACCAATTTATCCAAGCTTTCATCTTTTCCTTCTTTCACCCTGTCAGCTGTTTTTTTTCCTTGACAGGGCAGCTGGTTGCGTTGTATCATCTCAATGTCTTGCCTCACCGCGTGTACAAACCTTTTTTGGCAACAACAGGCAGCCCAGCCAGCCAAGAGCGGCTTTAGCCTACTCCTTCCCAGTCTGTATTAATATTTACCAGGCTAGGAAACAGAGGCAGATGTCAACTATGAGTCAATTCCTTCATGTCGCTGGGTGGTAAGCCTACTCTTGTTCTGGATAAAAGTGTAATCCAAGCATCATATTTGTGGTGTTAAAACAAACTGTACAATTGCAAAGGGGGGGGGGCTCCCCACTTTTTTGGCTGCTTCAGAACTAAGGATTGCCTACACATATGGAAGATTATCAATTATATAGTCTAGAGTGCATTGCATTTTTGAAGTAATTATGTACTGTCGAACAAGCAATAACACAACCCACACACTCTTGCATGGACACAATGTAACATCATGAAAAACAACAGGAATTAACATATATATGTCTCAGTAACCCTAGCGAAACCCAACTCCCTACACTATTCATTTGATGGACATTGTTATGCAAATGGTACAAACTCAACGCCAACATTTCAGCGCTATTTTTTATCAGCTGACAAATACACTGTCACAAATTAAGTCTAGGTTTAATGTAAGTCCAAAGTCTGTTCCAAGCTTCACTTTACACAGCAAGAGTCAAAATTTGCACTGAAAACAATATTAGGCTCAATATCTAATTTCCGGATATCAAAACATGACCCATATCTTGTAGATATATCTTCATTGTGCTGTGCAACACAGTAATGTATTTTACTGGGGAACTGTATGAAACCCAATGAGACAATATAAATCCATACACACTGTCATGTACACGCATTCCACAATACTCAGTGTTTTTAATTTGGTACAAAGCAGTGTAATGTTAAAAATGCCAATAAGATGCCTTAAAACCTAACCCTGTGACTTAGTCAGAATTTCAGCACTGGACAGCTCCCGAGTCTTGCTCAGTGCATTCAATCCGTTGAGTAACGAAACCTACTAGAACTGGGTAAACCAAGGTGACCACCACACCCAGGTCCCCGCTAAAGTGGTTGATAATCCCTTCATCATGAGATGCTGACCAATCCTCCGAGTTACACTGCAAGCTAGTTTAAAAGACATCTAAATGGTTCCAGATGTCCAGGCTTTAATTTAGACCACGCGGTTTAACATATAGATAGACAAAGATGTCTTATACAAACTATGTGTTGTTAGAATTATATTTTTGATGACCGTTTTGAGAATTTACAGGTGTGCCAAGGTGCACTCTAGTAATTTAAGTTGGGAGACTGCCATAAAGTTGGGAGACGCACAAAAGACAACTTCTAAAAAGCATGTTTGAAATCAAATCAGCAGAGGCCGAGGTTTCCCGACCTTTAGTTTCTAGTATTGGTCAAGATCCGAAACTGCTGGATCCTGCATTTCCCATGATGCATTCCCATAGTACATTGCCATTAGTCTTCATTAGACCTCCCTGACTCCAAAATGCCCACTTCTTCCACACATACAGTAGTTTGAAAGACTCCCTTTCTTTTAAATTTGTTGTTAAGATCAAGACCATCAGGGTTATCTGTAGTTGAACCATGTTGAAAAATGTTGCTACTGATATATGCAGAGGTTGGTTTGCAGCACACAGCTCTTTTTTATACTGAGAAATATAATAAAGTATAACGAGCAGCTACTGAAAATTCCCTATTATATAATATAGTCACCCCCAACTGTAACAAATTAAAAGGGAAGAAGAAGACAACGACCCCCAAAACTCTGTAGGGATTTCCCAACAACAAAGATTCCGCATGGATTTCCTCGGGGGGGGGCAAAGACGGATGCAGTCCTGTTTTTCAGTCCGATGCTAATTTGGTTTTACACTGATTAAGCTGTCCATCGTACCACCAGGAGACCTCTGTGTATGTGTGATCCACCGTGTGCCTGAGCGCATGTGAGCGGAATCTCTAAAGCTTAGGGAGACACCATCAGCAGCGCCGGTGATTCACAGGGAGGACGACATGACAGAGCTGTGGAGAGCCAGTGACGGAGTGGGATTAGAGGAGGGAGAGAGGGATCCTCCCCCGATCTGTCAACAATTAACGAGGAGATAACTGCAAAGCAAGCCTGGTGAGTCTGTCATCGGCTCGGTTTTCAGGTGCACGGAGGGAAGGCAGCAAATTGAATGTAGAAATGAAAACAGGATTGGGTAATGAGACGTGTTGAGGAAGTGTTTTTTGACTTCCTGTCAGCAGTTCATCTTGTGTTCTTATATTAATGAAGGCAAAACATTTCACAAAGTGATTCTGTAGCATCTTGTTAAGAATGCTGAAGAATGGCAGTTGCTTTGAAATCCTGTCATGGAAAAGGGTTATTTATTGCACACATGATACTCGATTCGACAAATTCAGACAATGAATTGCACCATGTGATGGCACTAAAACCTAAAAATAAGCAAAGAAAAAAAAGACTGTTTAATATATATTCACTACACATAATACACTGGGCATGATAACATTATGCTACCTATTGGCAGTTTGGCCTCTCACAGTGGCTAATAATCTCCATATCAAGTGTTAGCCCTGCAGGGTTTAGGTTGTGAACCCTCACTAAGCTGACAAGAGCAGCTTTTGACCTCTCAACCCTGAACCAGCAACCAGGCGGATCATGTCCGAAGGGAGACAGTGGCCTGACAAAGATCCTTAGCCCCTAGGCTTTGCGCTGTCACAACATACACACCAACACGTTATGTTTACTTGAGTTCCTTATAGGCAAGTATCAATGCACTGGTTTATTTATTTTTTTACTTTTTTAACACAAAAGGGTAAACCGGTAGCCTAGGACTGTTCACAAGCTCACTATTTAAGGTTTCAAGGGTCATTCGTTGTCATTTTGATGCTCGGAAGATGGTTACCGATCATGTTTTGGGCGATTTTAATAACTTGCTGCAGAGCCATGCTTTCCTGGGCGGGGCACAAACTAAGACAATCTGTAATGTTTCCAGTTAGGATACTTCGTATTGCTCCTCCTTAAAGTTGACAAGATCCTGGCAGAGGAATTTATCTGTCTTATATCTTGTATCCTTTTTGTTCAATACATACAAAAACTGGTCTAAGAACCATTGTACGGTTATGTGCCAACGGTTTTGGTAGCAAATGCCAAGCAGCCAACAAAAAACTCCAGGAGGAAATAATCACATGACCCCTTAGGGAACCAAGAATTGTTGTTGTTGTTGTTGTTGTGCTTCAGTTTCTGAACAGATTAAATAAACCAGATATATTATGTACATTTCTGAAGGCCAGAGGTGTTACTAGATGAACTTTGTTACCTTTGGACAGGCTAAGCTAAGCTAACCTGCTCCTGGCTGTAGCTTCATGTTTACCGTGCACACACGAGCAGGGTATCAGTCTAATATGCATATTTTCCAAATATCTGAACCACTCCTCTGTCATTTTACACAAGTACACATAATGTAGACATCAACCTGCAGGTAATATCTTATAGCCTACAACTTCAACTGCAAAACGGGGAATATAAAGTACATTATGCATACAAGAAAGATGTGAGACGTGTCCAAATATCTAATGTGCTTGTTAGATTATGTGACTCATATGCACTCTTGTTCTCCCCCTGGACACTGCTAGAGTACATCCTGTCCAGTGACACCACAGAAAGCTGTCTCCTATTCGTTGAAACAGAGGTTAGACACTCTGAGATGCTCTCAATTTACATTCATATTAACCGCTATAACCACCAACACAACTAATGACTATGTGCAACAGTTCCCAGCACTCTCCATATCTTCTTCCCACTACAGATATGAGGAAAAATAATCAATTGGACCACAGTAGAGTAAATAAACTTGAGCCAACACAACTGCAGCAAATCAATATAATAGCCTTCAGGTGCAGCTCAAAATGAGTCTGATGAGGAACGCAGAGTGGATTGTATCATTCTGGGAAAACCCATTTTAACAGGGGAAGCACAGGCATGCACTGAATTTACCTTGAACATAAGAGTGGAGAAGATGCTCTTTCCAGCCACATGGAAAGCAAGTTAGTCTTATAATTAGACTTAATTATGAAGGGGGGGGGGTAGGTAAAACTAGATGGAAATGTTTCATATAAACCAAATGGCATTTTTATTCTCCAAAAAAGGTCAGTGAGTTTCAGTTTCGATTTTACTCTTGGTCTACGCATGTGAGTAATTCAGCCTGTGGCACTCAGTGTTTTCATGCATTAGGCTAAACCCGCAATCAGGGCATGAACAAAAAAAACATATTCCAACATCTGTCAAACGCAAATAACAGAATCAGTGGTCAGCCTCAGTGTGCGACGCAAACAAATCACCACAAATAAGAAGAACACAGGAAACGTCGACTGAAAAGGGATGTGACCCTTTCCTCTGAGTCTCTCACTGTGCTGTTTTACATTTTTTTTTTCTTTTTCCAGCCGCTGGCAGTCCTCTCAGAGCAGCCGTCATGCGTTACTTCTCCATCCCCACCCCCCCCCCCCCCCCAAATGCCAGCCACTGCGTCTGTCTGCACCAAAACAACTCGCTGCTCAGAAGCTCCGCGTTAACAGACCAAATGGTGTAAAAAAAAAAAAAAATAATAATCTGGGACGCACTGGTGTCACATTGTCCTCCGCCTGTCGCGGCTACATGTCACAGATTACGCGCAGACACGTTTACACCTTGAGTCCCCCGACGCATCGATTTATATGGCCCCCCCCACACCCCCAAAAAAAGGGGATTTTTTTGGGGGGGACCAACGATGTCGACCGTCGCAGAGGAATCGATGACATCATGTCTGTGTGTGTGTGTGTGTGGGGGGGGGGGGGGGGGATGTAGTTTTGTGAGCCGTGAAAACAGATGCTCGTCTGGCCCTCTAGTTGCAGAGTTTGAGTATTTTTTATGCGGGGAGGGAGCGAGGGTGAACTGAGGCGACTGTGCCTGACACACACTCACACGCACACGCACACACGCACACACACACACACACATATATGCTTTCGGCTACTACCTGTCTGTCTTTGAACAAATGGCCCCTCTTCTTCCTTCTCCCCCCCCCACACACACACACACACACAAGCGCAATGGCGCACTGTGATGAAATAATCACAGTTTTTTCTGCAATTTCTGGGCAGCTGCAGCGGGTTTGGTGTGGACACATTTTTTTGGCTGAGGGTATTGGAAATGTGTTGCAAAAAAACACTTAAGCTTTTAAAATGTATTTGGATATATTGGGGGGGGGGGGGGGATGCAGATGCAGGCAGTGTGTGCCACCACACAGTGGAGACTGTGAGGCGAGCGTAATGGCATCACCACGGTGCTGATTTTCACCCCAGTCATGTCCACAACAACGGGTTATACCAGGTGACAGTCAAGAGGAGGTTAGCAGGCTGGGTGAATAGAGAAAGTGAGAGGAGCTGGACACACTGTGCTTTTTGAGCTTTCACCTGATTCTTTTTAAAGGCAGAACTTGAAGTTTGTCTTACCTCCACACCTGTCCCAACTGAAAGATGTGTATGACGGTCTGCCAGACCCAGACAGAGAGGCGGCAGCACCTGTCCCTCTGCAGACTGGCCGTAGCTCTACGACTACTCAGCCCCTCCACGGAGCCCAGTCCTCCCCCAGTGTAATCCTGCACAAACCACCTGAAGCTCAGGATCTGGACCAGAACCGAGGGCACCAGCACGAAGAACAGGGTCAGGCCCGACCACAGGAAGTCCTGCTTGTGGTAATAGTCGATGGCGAGCCACAAGTCGGTCCCCACGTCCCAGAAAAAGACCAGCAGTGCCAGGATGATCCACAGGCAGTCCAGCCAGAGGCGCTCGTCCTGCGGTGGCCGCGCCGCATCTCTCCCCTTCCCCTTCCCCTTCCCCCGGAGGTAATGCAGGCAGGCGCTCCGGCAGCCCCAGTAGCACGACGAGGTGTTGCAGCAGTGGCAGATGTGGAATGAGCTGCTGTTCCGATTGTCGTCCTCTCCCGTGCCCACCACCTCGTCCAGGTTGTGCAGCTGGGCGAAACCGGTGACGACCCCGCGACCATCGGATTTCGCTGCCATCTTTCCCTCTGATGTTCCCACCTCCTCCGGCTTCCGGGGTTCGTGACGACACTTCCCTGACACCTGTTTTGCACCCCAAATGTTGGAGCCATTTAAAAGCGGGGTGTCAGTGCGTCTCCGTCGCTCACTCGGTCTCCGGATGGCGCACCAGTGGCGCCGCGTACGCAGCACATCTTGCCTGGCTTTCCCTCCACTGCAGATCTGTTTCCTCCCTCCTGATGACTGTGATCTAATCTACAAGTTCAAACAATGTAATTTGGAACTCATGCATCCAACTGTGGTTGACCAGTTTTTTACCTGTGTGTCAATCTAATATCCTGCTGCGCAGTTGTTTCTCCTCTCTGCAGCAGCTCTCCTCCAGCTGCAAGCTGAGTGCCAGGAGCAGACCGTCCCTCCACTGTCCCACCCCAACGTTATTCACCCCCCCCCTTCTCTCTGTCTCTCTCTCTGTCTCTGTCTCTCTCTCTCTCTGCCTCACACTCCCTTTCACACACTCACACACACACACACACACACACACACACACACACACACACACACACACCGTCTCTCCCTCTCAGCGTGGTTGCCATCTAGTGTCTCGTTTGAAGCCCCCAAATATGCAGGAGAGGACCGCATGATGTAATGCAACATGCCTCATCACCACCAAAAGAAGTCTTTCCTGTTGTTGGAGCATTTGAATTAGTCACAGTGATACAGTGTGGGGTCACTTTTTGGTACAAGGAAGGAGGAACAAAAACAAAGCTCTCCCACTGATGGAAAAAAAAAAAAAAAAGCACCCCACAACCAGTGTATTGCTCTATAAAGAGTTTATAGTGACCATGTGCTTTTTATTATATCTCCTGGTATGATTTAGTCAGTGTACATGTAAAAAAACGATATTATAGAAAAGACATTTCTACCTGCATGAACGAACACATGGAAGTTGGCGTTGGAAGTTATACTACAGAAGAGCAAGCCAAAGACAGCGTCTACACACCATGTCCTCCGGGCATAAGACGTTACTTATACATGGACATCTATAGGTGAATCTATAGCTCTATAAAATGGTTGCCAAAACGCACTTTTCTCTCCTTTCTTCAGCATTTTCTTTTGCAGCAGTCAAAAGGCTTTTAAGCATTTTTACTGAAAAGTGACGCTTTCCCCTCCGGTAGCATGCAAAGCTCTGGTGACTCCTCTGCAGGCTCAACAACACCCTGATTAGACCGAGCTGCCATGCAGGGTCCTGTCCAATGTGAGACTGATTGGATCATGTCCGCTTCACCCCCTGCTGATCTGCTCTGCTCGCCTGTTTGAACTCCGGCTCTGAACGGGAGCTGTCCAGTGCTGAAGTGGTGCTGAGCCCGGGACAACTCTCTAGTCTCTCTCTCTCTCTCTCTCTCTGTCTCTCTCTCTCGCCCTGAGGACCCTCATTGACCTATACATGCACTGAACTTGAACATAGTTCTGGTCTTAACCCTAATGCCGAGCCCTTACTGTTCAACAGTCCTGTGGATGAAGTGAGGGATGGGTTGACTTGTGTCACCCTCAAGGTCTAACACCCAGTTCAGTTTATTTCAAGAACATTTAATTTGACAAGGGGCAGTTTGAGGCAAGCTGTTTTGCAAACACACAGACAACCTTGGGCGGATTACAAGACAATTACCCCACTTGAACAGACATGCAAAAGGCCCCACCACCACTCCTACATAGCAGTAAAACACACTGAGTCTTTTGTCGTTAAGCCTCTTTTTGTTGTTGTTCTGTGTCTGTTTGCAGTTGTTTTGGTCTTGTTTTTGCCTGTGGTTGTTTTAACCCTTTCTGTAGACAATTTTGTGTTTCTCTGTAGTTGTTTTTTGTCTCTTTGTGGTTGTTTTGCCCCTTTTCATAGTCGTCTCTTTGTGTCTACTTGCAACTGTTTTGCATCTGGTTGTAGTTGTTTGTGTCTCTTTTTATTCGGTTTTTTTTATGTTTCTTTGTGGTCATTGTTAGTCTCTTCACTGTTTGTTTGTGTCTCTCTTGTAAGTGTAGACCAGGGGGCCCCTGACACTTTGGACCCCTCGGCCTGTGCCCAGTAGGCAAATTCAGTAATCCATCCAAATCATTCTCAACTCACACAAATGATTAGAGAAAAGACACAAGATCTCTGACCTTCTAAGTATAGACTAATGATCATATTCAAACACTTCATTGTGATAATATTGTCAACCTCTTTTGATCACTCCATAAATGAGAAAATACTATCAACAGGGATAAAACAAATATTTTCACCATGTTTTCAGGATTAAAATGTTATGTAAATCAGGCTATGATTATATATGAGCAAATCCTTCTGTAAAAACCTTCAAAATATTGATAGGAATGATACTGGAAAGTTTGGTATATGTATGTGCTACTAAAGTTCAGAGTGTGAGAAAAACCTCATTAAACAAATTGACAAAGTAGTAAAATGAGACCTAAGTGTGTATTTTGGATTCTTTCTTTCCACTAATGTCAAGGACGCAAAATAGGCCAAAATATCAGAATTGCTCGGTGCATAATAATTACTTTTTTTCCTGGGTTCTCTCCCTAATCCCTTCAGACAAGTTTTACGACAAATAAAAAGAATCTGCTGACTCTTGAATACTGATTTTTTTTCCTTATATATTTTTTCTACCAAAAAGTATATGATTATTTAGATTTCTTCCTCATTTAATTATATTATGATAGCCTATTTTTTGTATTATTAAATATTTCCTTTCAATTTATTACATACTTTTTGGTGTCAAAAATTGCCAGATGAATGTAAAAATAGCCTTCTAGTGTCAAACATTTATTCTGCACGATAAAACTCAAACATCCAAGCAAAGTCAATGACAAACAAAACCCATTTTTGAGTCGCAGAAGACCTTAATATCAAAATCATGTTCACATCTGCTGGTTTTGTGACTAATGACAAATCACATAGGAGCAAAATGTCAACACATTACAGAGAGGAGAAGCATGACTAGTTTGCAAGCTTTTCTCTCTCTCTCTGTACTACCAGGGCAAGAGTTTCCATTGGACCAGTGAGATGGAGCCCAAAGCTACATTAACTCACTTAATTCTTTCTGACTGGGTTTATCGAACCAGGTCTTCTTTGGTTTCACCCCAAAACACCCATATGTTTTCTCCCATTATGATATACTTTACAACAGCTATTCTCAACCACTGTCAAAAGTCTGTAAATGAAAACTACGTATTTTCTGTTATTCTACAAAGCTAGTTGTTTTTATATCTTAATGTGATCAAATATATAAAAAACAAAGTAATTCAAACAAAGCATAATTTCAATGAACAGTTTTATTTTAATATCACCAAACTAATCACCATATTATTTTGGAAGATGGTCCTTGGATGTTTTCTATCAGCAATCAGAAGGGGGCCTTAAATTACAAAATGTTGATAACCCCTTCCTTAAAATACACCAAGAACACTCTTTGTGTAATTGATCTGATAACAGTTACAGTAATTGTTTTCTCTTTAATTATTAGTGAAAGCAATCAAAGGAATTATCATAATCTGCAAAAATGTGTTATGTCCCAGTATGTTCAAATACATAAAATAAGGTTAGATACTTTTCAGTGATCCCTTGATACTACCACTTCTTCTACCACGTCTCGGTGAATTGTGAGCAGTGGGAGAGGGAAGTCCTTTGTTTTAGAAGTGCAGGAAAAGTCACAGTGATGCTGTATGAAAAGAATCAGGTAAAGCCGTTCCTCCAAGCCAGATATATAAGAAAAAAATGTCTTCAATGGAAAAAACACTTGTGTGAATACACACAGGAGAGTATGGTATCCTGTTTCATCTGAGAAGCCTTCATTTTCTCTTCTTTCTCAGGTCTACTAGGCCTACACAATGCCTTTTGAGCAGCACACCAGATGCACACTCAGCTTTAATATACACCGGAGACAGCAGGCAGTTTTAATGCAGCAAACGTCTCGAAGCAATAATAATAAAGATTAATCAAATCAGATGACATCAGTTCAAATCATAATTCAAGTTACCCAATTTGGTACGAACCGCCTCACAGGGCAACAAACAGGCATTAGTCATCTTAAACAAAAACAAACCAAAGGCCTAACATGAGTGGGTATGCGTGAGACAGGGGGAGTGGGTGAATATAAAAGCAGACCTTAAAAGAATACAAGGCAGGAGTAGAAAGAGAAGACTCAGAGGCCTCTCGAGGAAGAGATGAATAAATCAGACAGTGTGTGTGTGTGTGTGTGTGTGTGTGTGTGTGTGTGTGTGTGTGTGTGTGTGTGTGTGTGTGTGTGTGTGTGTGTGTGTGTGTGTGTGTGTGTGTGTGTGTGTGTGTGATTTCAACACAAGGAACCTGCAGAGGGAATAGTGATACGTTCTACCCAGCTGTACTTCTAATGTAAAACCTGCATCCTGTGAGCAAAGTGCTCAGGTGGAGCAAATCAATGATGCATTGTGGGCAAGTCTGTTTTATGTTTTGTACTTCAGAGGTGTGACTGTGTAATCAATACAAGTAGCAATGTGAAGCCGATGACAAATCTTTGTGTGAGTGCTCCTGCTGCTGAGGCTTACCAAAGTGTTATGCCATATAGACTTACCACAGCACAAAATATTGTCATGGTCATTTATTTGTATAAGCTAACTTCCATGTTGATGGATTTTACTGGAAGGCAGATGTGAAACCGACTTAAATGAACTTGAGGTTTGAAAAGGGGGAGATTTTCTGCATTCCTAAACTGTAGAGGCATTTAAAAGAGGGGAAGCGAGGCTGTACTAAATAATATTCATCAGGTTAGCGCTCATGTCAAATCTCATCAGGGTGCCCAAATTGACAGTGACAGTGCATCTAAAAGTGATGTCTGTTCTTCGGCACAAAAAGTATTATAAACCAGGGGTGCTTTTCAATAAAAAAAAAGAAAGAAAAGGGGAAAAATAAAAATTCTGAAAATTAAATGAAAAGAAACAGACCGGTCAAGACCACAGTTACTGGTATTTTTCACCAAATTACACGTGCATTGTTTGAAGAATTTGTTTTGATTTCTGTGTTTGCTCATTGAAAACAAAAATAAAGATAAATCCCAACACATAAAATGTATCTCTGCAAAGCCTTTCACTATTTTATCAAGACATTTCTCATGATACACTTATACAGGGACATATACAGTTTATGTATATGGCAAATAAAGAGGCCAATTAAGAGGAATCTTCATTTGTTTTGTGTCCTTTTTTTTTTTTACAGGAATGTTGATCCCTAAGATTTCATTTTAAGTAGTGCCTCTTGTTTAGATGTTCTACATTTTATCCCATGTGTGTCATGCAGTGTGGGACTCTGGTCTGGTCTTGGTCTTGAATAAGTCTCAACATCTCAAAGTCTTGGTCTTGTCTCGGTCTCGATACACTCTGTTCTTGGTCACAACTTGGTCTTGGTCTTGGTGGTCTGAAATACAACACTGATTAACAGGACCACAACCAAAACAGCTACATTCAAATAAATATGGAAACAAAAAAAACAACTAACAAATTTATTTTTCTACTTTTCATTTCATAAGCCTGACAAGATTTAAACTAGCATTTACAAACTTGAAGAGGCAATATGGCTGTTGTTAGTGCTTTGACTGAAGAAATAAAGAATTCTCTCACAGAGCTTACGCAACTAATTTTGATATTAGCACCAACGTTTAAGTGCTAATCATTCTCTGGCCCATGACAGATTGATGTGTCAGACTTGACATACCAAAAATAACAGCACATAGCGGAACAAACACCAAGCAAACCACTCAGAACAGAATGTTAGATGAGACATTGTTTTTAGAAGAAACTGAATGAAAAGCTTTGGTGAGTAATGGTGTAGGTGTGTGGGTACAAACTGTCAATCATTAACATTTACTGGATGATGTTCCAAAATGCTCAGAGTTTGTCAAGAAATGTCAAGATCTGATCTGTGTGACGTGAGTGAGCGTTCACATCTGGACACTCAGTGATAACAACTTAATCACAGTTTGACTGCTTCTAGTTGTAGTTACTCATCCAATGTACTTTTAATGTAACATGTAGTTTTGTGTTTGACATGTTTATTAATATCTCTCCTCTGAGACACATCGAGGAATAACCATTTTGTGTTGACTCTTTAAACATTTAAGCTGCTTAGATAAAAGTTAACATTTTTATCACAAAACTTTTTACAACAGAATGTTAAAGTAAATCATCTCCTTCTGCACCAATGCATTTGTCAAAGCATCTGTTAAATAAAACAGAGGTTTCTTTTGTATCCTGCAAAGTGCTGTGAACTGAATATTTGCTTTGAAAGCAATTTTTTATCCCTCTTTTTTTTTTCTTTTGCTCAGAGAAAGAGCAGTTATTTGGTTTGTAAAGCAACGCCGGGTTTCATTTTGAATTAATCCCTGGCATCTGTACATGCTTCTCTATGTTGATGGCTGGAGAGGCCCAGAGCAAACCATCTATTGTGAAGCCCAGACAGGCTGCAACTGAAGCAAATACTGTGCTGATTTGCAATACATCACACACGCACGCATAAACCCACACTGCCCTGACAAAGATGTGTATGAAACACTCAGGCCCATCTGCTCTTCTTCTTCTTCTTCTTCTTCTTCTTCTTCTTCTTCTTCTTCTTCTTCTTCTTCTTCTTCTTCTTCTTCTTCTTCTTCTTCTTCTTCTTCTTCTTCTTCTTCTTCTTCTTCTTCTTCTTCATCTCTTGCCAAAAGTGTTCACCTCTTAAGGGAGTCTCTTGTTCAAGGGTGGCGTGTGCTTTGAGATCTCAGCAGGCAGACCTCCTCGCTATCCTAAAAAACTAAAGACAAACTCCTCAAGCAACAGCTTTTTCCTGTTAGCTGCTGTTAGGGAAGCCGGCTCCCTTGTGATCTTCAAATCTAGTCTCAAATGTTGTTTTTTCTATGAGTGTGAAAAGCTTTCTATTAATCTAGAATAATCCATATTTGAATTTGATGCTAAAAAGTGCATTTTATTAGCTTGGCAATAGTGGAGTCTAGTTGATGGAGCACATTGTCTAGCTGTTAGGATCCTACATGTTCCCGAGCCCCCTGATACGTTTCCTGCTCCATTGAACGACTTCATATCCCTGCGCTCAAATAATGGGAGGACAACTAGGACGACCAACAGAGGTGACTGTGTGATACAGCTCAGATCTACTGGGTTTGGAGGATAAGTCTCCTATATGAGACTTTTGGAGCTCAGTTCAAATTTATATAAGAGAGAACTGTAGCCTTATGGATTTTTAAATTCAAGATGAAATCATGGCTTAGATCAAGCCCATCATGTATAACTCAGGGACTGCAGATTTAAATGAGCTTATATCTAACTTATGTACAGTAAATAATAAAATAAATAGTACTATTCTCATTCTTAACCTGAAGGTCCCCCTCCTCTCCGGTCATACGACCAGACATCATACTACTACATACCACTACCACCTGTGTTAGTTATTGTATCTAGGATTCTGTGCTGCTCTTGGGCTGTTTGGAGGAGCTGGGCCTCCATCTGTTTATGTACCTGCCCATGGTTTGCTGCCTGTCAATAGTTATCGTCACCAGGTAGAAAGTCTGACCAGCCAACCCATGGCTATTAAAATCTCTAAGTCCATTTACTCACCTTACATTGTAAGATTTATCATCAAAACAACACACACACACACACACACACACACACACACACACACACACACACACACACACACACACACACACACACACACACACACACACACACACTTCTTAACATATAGTTATAATTTATTTCTCGTGATCATTCGGAATGTACCTTTCAGGCATCTTAAATCAAGGTGATATTGAATTATGGGGCAATGCAGCTCAGTCTGTTAAAAAATCTTTCAATGTCACCACCTAGTGTCCCTTTTTGATACTGTGAGCTGTTTCATTTAGCAGGGGAAGAATAGAGGATATATTGATTAACCTTAAAAATAAAAGCAGCCCACACAACAGGAATGTGAAAATATGCAATGTGCCAATGACATGAAGGAAATCTGTTGGCTAGGTTTTAATTGCATTTGATGCAATTAAAACCTAGCCAACAAACTATTTTTTTATAACTTAAATACTTTTCTGAAATGACCAATCTACTAGATGGAGGTAATTACATTTACAGTTTATGGTAATTACATTTTTGTATTGACATACTGCCTGGATGAATGATATTAACCTACATTTAACATTTAACAAACAATTACATTTCACCTCTTACTTATGTTGTACCCATTGGGTCTCGAGTTAACCTTATAAACACACACTGTAACGATAATAATCAAAATCATTGGAAAAGTATTTTTTTCCTTTTCTTAAAGGAGAATTTGGGGGAATGTGCTTATGCAAACTGTCCGGTAGCAAATGTCTCCGGTCCGTTGTTTCCAGTCGGCTTGTTTATGCGGACGTACCAGTCTCGCCCAACAACATATACATAGAAAAGATAACCAGGTAATTGTATGAAAACTCATTTTAGCCTCAGCGAAAAACGTTTATTTTTGTTCTGCACATGTACAGTATGATGTTTTACATTTTGACGTAAATATATACAATTGACGGACAATTTATACGGTCTGTCACGGTTAGCTTAGCTAGCCGACGTTAGCAACATCATTTCCTGGATCCAGGTAACTGTACTGTTGTCCATGTGCTAAAACACCTGCACCCTGTCTCTCCCCTGTGTCTCTTTCCTGTCTGCTGTCTGTTCTGCAGGTCAGGTCATGGAGTTTGCAGAGTTGATAAAGACACCCAGGGTGGATGGGGTTATCCTACATCGGCCTTTCCTGCCCACTGTGGAGGGGACCCTGTGTTTGACTGGACATCACCTGATCCTCTCCTCCAGACAGGACAACACTGAGGAGCTGTGGCTGCTTCACTCAAACATTGACTCCATAGAGAAAAGGTGATGAGATACTACAGCTCTGCACCCAGTAGACCACATGACACTAAACACCTCTGCAATACAAATACACTGTGCAATACAATAGTTATAATAGTTTCTGTCTGTATATATACTATTTCAGTTACTGTGGATTCTTTACAGTTTTTTACTGTTTTTTATTGCTCATTTGCTTATTTATAATACTTGTTTTTGATCTTGTTCTTTTACTATGTCTGTTGTTTGCACTATCCTCTATGCTGCTGTAATCCTGTAAATTTCCCCACTGCGGGACTAATAAAGGATTATCTTATCTTATCTTACTATCTAGTGGGAGGATTTGACACCTTTTTCCTTAATTGTTTTGCAGGGAATGCCACTCTCACATTATCATTAGTTATGTTAAAAAGAGGTGATTTGCACACAGAAAGGGGATGTTGCACAATGCATTTACACCGTGTGACTTCTTTATTAAACCCATTCTGATCAACAGGATATATATATATATATATTTGGTTGAAATCATTTTGAGTAACAAGGGAGGAAACACAGTGAGAGTTCTGCGGTTACACCTGTCTCTTCAATGCAAACTCTGAGTGCATGCACCAGATCTGAGCACTTTACTGCTAGTTCTTTCTTTTAATGTGCTGACGCTCTGCTTTTACAGTGGAGAGAGGATCTGAAACTGTGACAGGAAGTTTGAGTTTGACTGCAGTGTTTTTGACGTTTTGTGTGGTTTAGAAGGCTGGGGGAGCTGTAAACAATATTGAGGGGTTTAATATTGGCTATAAAAAATGACAAGCAAACAAACAAACTAATGATTGCACTTGAATGCACAGTCGCTGCTAGGAGGAACTACTGGGGACAAACTTACGCCTTGTTACAGTGTTCCCTCACATCCTGGAAAACCTGGTAAACAGGTGACCATTTTGTGGTTTTTAGACAATTATAAAAACCTCCTCCTATTTTTGGAGAATGAATTAAGTTTTGTTGATGTAAATTTGTACCAAGACTGAGAGTAGGCTACACATCTAATAGCAGTCCTGTTGTTCTTGTTTAACACCGAAAACCTGTTTCTGTGTGTGTCAACCAGTGAGACTGCATGCTGAGCACTCACAGCATGGCACTTTCTGTTTTCTGTGACATTGTGGGTTTGACTCATGCTCATGTTTGTTTAAGTTATCAGTTAACTTACGCCTTGTTACAGTGTTCCCTCACGTCCTGGAATACCTTGTAAACAGGTGACCAATTATAAAAACATCCTCCTATTTTTTGAGAATGAACTACAAGGCTATTTATCAGAGGTCCCCAAAATGGATAGCATTGCCATCTGAAAGGGCTAAGTTATATTCAGGATCATAATAGTTAACTTGTAAGTGTTTTGGTATGGGGGAAATTCAGAGTGCCTGTAGGAAAACCCAACATGAGGAGATTTCCACACAGAAAAGTCACAACAATCCACCAAATTTTTTTTTTCATGTTCTTGTCTTTTTTTTTTTAAACTAACCTTGCTTTGACTTCACTTTCAGATTTGTGGGGTCTCTGGGGAGCATCATAGTCAAATGCAAAGACCTGAGGGTGATCCAGCTCGACATTCCTGGCATGGAAGAGTGTCTCAACATTGCCAGCTCTATTGAGGTAAAACAAAACTAAAAAACTTTGCATAATGTTGAATTTTACTATCTGAAAGATTGTCCTATTTTTAATGTCAAATGAGATCCTACATGTGCTTAACTAGTACATATTCCTTTTTCACTCTCTAGGCTCTGTCCACGCTTGACTCTCTCTCCCTGATGTACCCTTTCTTCTACCGGCCCATGTTTGAAGTCATAGAAGATGGCTGGAATTCATTTCTACCAGAGGATGCCTTTAAAGATTTGGAGTCCATGGTATGGACATGATAAGTCTCCCAAAAATGTTTATACTTTACATTCTCTCAGCCTTCCGTTGTACATGCTAAACTACTTTCTTTTAACCCCTCACCATCCTTTTTATCAGACAGATGAGTGGAGACTGAGTGAGGTCAACAAGGACTTCACTGTCTGTTCATCATACCCCCCTCTAGTGGCGGTTCCCAAAGATGTTGATGATGACACACTGAGGAAAGTAGCTACCTTCCGTCACAGTGGCCGTTTTCCAGTTCTTAGCTACTACCACAAGAAGAATGGCATGGTGAGCACCTGGGAATCAGAGTTAAAAAGACTGTCTCTGCTGCAAAGTATTCTTTTTGGTTATACTGTCTGTCTGTAGGGGTGGCTTAGTTGTATTTGTACGAAATGTTTAATTTTAGAAAATCTCCTCAAATCACCTCCACTTTCAGGTGATGATGCGAGCAGGGCAGCCTCTGACAGGCACCAACGGGCGACGATGTAAAGAAGACGAGAAGCTGATCAATGCCACGCTGCGACCGGGCAAACGAGGCTACATCATCGACACGCGCACCATCAATGTTGCCCAGCAGGCCAAAGCTCGAGGTGGAGGATTCGAGTCTGAGGCTAACTACCCCCAATGGAGGAGGATTCACAAGGCAATCGAAAGGTGAGCGGTCAGTAAGGGCTACAGCGAATCCATAAAGTAATAGTTCTTGTGTTGAGTCTCAAGGCACTGATACTGTGTCAAAAAATGTCTTTCAACATTCATATGACTGATATTTATACTCTATAAATGAATTAGTTAATTAATATGAATTCTGAATCTTGAAAAAATCTGTCTCTTCCAGGTCTAACATCCTCCAGGAGAGCCTGATAAAGCTGGTAGAGGCGTGTAACGACCAGTCGCACAGTATGGACCGCTGGTTAAGCAAGCTAGAGGCCTCCAACTGGCAGACTCATGTCAAGGAGATCCTCACCACCGCCTGCCTGGCTGCCCAGTGTATCGACAGGTCAGGGAACGATCGATTAGCTTGCAATGCTAATCTTTGGACCGTTACGTACTAAGTCATACGCAATACTGTTATTTGCTCTAAACATACTGAAGTGAGAAAATCCTAGTGTTCAGTATTGAATCTGTGTTACTTTTCTGTATACAGTACAAAGTGTAATCATGTGTGTTTGTCTCAGGGAGGGAGCGTCAGTCCTCGTTCACGGTACAGAGGGGACGGACTCCACCCTGCAGGTGACCTCCTTGTCTCAGATCATCCTCGATCCGGCCTGCAGGACCATCAGAGGCTTCCAGGGCCTGGTGGAGCGAGAGTGGCTCCAGGTAAAGTTATCATATTACATATTTACTTTTAGAAGCCAAGAAATTGCATGCACTTTGTTTTTACCTTTTTAAGTTTAGTATTTATATTTGGCACGTATTAGGTTACAGAAACATTCATCACTTCACATAAGCTGATGTTAAACCTTTCCATGCAGTATAATCAGGTCCAATAAGCATTTTCATATCAAGACCGACGTGTTCTTTGCGTTCCTCTTCATGACCCCCGCTCACCTCTTTTTGACCGTCTGTCCCAGGCGGGTCACCCGTTCCGGCAGCGCTGCGCCCAGTCGGCCTTCTCCAACAGCAAGCCCCGTCAGGAGGCTCCCGTCTTCCTTCTCTTCTTGGACTGTGTGTGGCAGATCCTTCGCCAGTTTCCTTGTTCCTTTGAATTCAGCGAGAGCTTCCTGGTGCTGGTCTTTGAACACGCCTATGCTTCTCAGTTCGGCACCTTCCTGTGCAACAGTACAAATGAGAGGTGAGTCTGATGTATGTTGTGGTTGATCTACCGGCTTGTGTCAACCATATGCTTATTGATTATGTTTCATCTTGGTCTGCAATAGTTATGTACTCATATATAATTGAATGCAATCAGATACGATATACAGTGTTTAAGAAACTTTTTACAGATACAGGTAGGTCATTAGTGTGGTAATGTCCCATTCATGACATTGATGTAAGAAAGCAAAAAATATTTCCTTCCCATTGCTGTGTTTTTCCTTGTTCCTCCTGATGTGTCATTGTATATAGGTAACCACTCTTAATATTGGTTACTCATTGGTTAACATTCATCCTTTCTCATAGAACCAAACTGTCTCTGCCTGAGAAGACTGTGTCCCTTTGGTCGTGGGTGAACCGGCCCCAAGAACTGGAGCGTCTGACCAACCCGCTCTACGAGGCCAACAGTCTCGTGATCTGGCCCTCTGTGGCCCCTCAGAGTCTGCTGCTGTGGGAAGGTAAACACAACAAAAACATGCAGCGACTGAGATTATATACAACAGGGGACCTTAAAGGTTCTGGCTTTTCAGAGAGAAGGTAGTGTCCGTCCAATACATTAGTAATTCCCCGCAGTAAACAACCCTGATTGTCAACACTGAATATAATTTCATAAAGCAGCCACACTGGGTTTGTTGAAAAACAGGCGAAACCTAAGCAAACATAACTTGTCTTTTTACAACAAAAAAAAAAATGAAAATACTCATCACAATCATCCCATATTATGAGATATTTGATAGATGAGCAGACCTAGAAGGGAAAATACCCACAAAGGTTAGGGGCTGAAACTAGTGGCTGTTTACACAATTTAAGTTTTGTTGATGTAAATTTGTACCAAGACTGAGAGTAGGCTACACATCTAATAGCAGTCCTGTTGTTCTTGTTTAACACAGAAAACCTGTTTCTGTGTGTGTCAACCAGTGAGACTGCATGCTGAGCACTCACAGCATGGCACTTTCTGTTTTCTGTGACATTGTGGGTTTGACTCATGCTCATGTTTGTTTAAGTTATCAGTTAACTTACGCCTTGTTACAGTGTTCCCTCACGTCCTGGAAAACCTTGTAAACAGGTGACCATTTTGGGGTTTTTAGACAATTCTAAAAACATCCTCCTATTTTTTGAGAATGAACTACAAGGCTATTTATCAGAGGTCCCCAAAATGGATAGCATTGCCATCTGAAAGGGATAAGTTATATTCAGGATCATAATTATGCTCAAATGTTTTATGAATGAGATTTTATTTTTGAATAAGCTTCTCTCGTTTATGTTGTGGAAACGCTGTGAACACACCCAACTCAAGCAGGATGAATGACTTTATATAGGGTTCCTTTCTTCCCAAAGGTTGATAAATGTTTAATTGGTTAGTTTGGTTCAGTTGGAGCAATAGTTTCATATGTGTGTTGGGTGTTGTAGAGAGAGTTGGATAATATTGAGTTGGAAGCCAGGGTTAAAACAATGAATAGGAGCCAGACTGTATTCCGGCTAACGTTACCTTATTTTTTAGTTTGGTAGTATTGTCTCTCAAGTTAGGCTTTTAAATCAGACTTCTACAAAGAGAAACATTTTAGTCAATGGCAGGATCCCTGTCCGTCAGATCATCACTAAAAATGTCTTTAAAAATGATCACTAGAAAAGAGAGGAACCCACCATAGCAATGGGTGGAATACCTGCTGTGATACATTTAGCATAGTCTCATTCATTATTAGATTTTTGATGCGGCAGACATTCTGTAATCCTAGCAGAAGGGGGCGCCATTGATTTTTACCATTTGCACTGCTATTAAACCGAGTGACCCTGTGAGTCACTATAAATGCTGCTACATACATATTTAGTTGCCATTGGATTTTTTTTTTCCTATGTTCAGAGTTAGAAATATTATTCTGAAGAGGAATTTGTCACAGTAACAGCAAACCATGTGAGACACAATTATTAACACAATAGGCCATCATTCTTTGTTGGCCAATTACATGACCTTTTGACATATGACATAATTCCAATATGACATTGTAACCACAGAAAACACCTCCTTCTGAAAATAAACAATCATTAAATTCATCTACAGTTTAGGTAATACAATGTAGTACAAAGCTTGAGTGAAATAGTGAGCATATGAGCACATTTGGTATTTAGTCTGACATATTGTGTTGACAAAGCATTTTTCTGACCTCTCAGCAGTGAACCCCCCCCTTATGGACAATGATACATGAAGAGGTCAAACTCTGCATGCGGCCGTTTAGCTCATATGACTTTTTACCCCCGTTTGGCTTTTTTTGTCTGTACTTTCACTTTTGTTTAAGATGGAAATTTGATGTCTGAATTATTTTAAAACACATTCGGCCTCCTTGTTAAATTGAAATAAACTGTTTTAAGTTTCAAAGCATCAAAAGGTGGTAAACAAAATGAACAAGCAGTGATACAGGGATCGTTCTATGATGCTTAAGAAAATCTGCGTGGGTGAAGTGAATGCAAACCGCTCTTTTCTCTCTCAGCACCCTTGATGTAACTTAACCTCAATGTAGAGAAGTGAAACTGAGATTGTATCAGGCCAGCGTCTTTACTAAGCAGAGCCACTCTAACGATGCCGGTGGTTTTCTTGTGATTTATTGTAAGTAGCAATCAAGTATTACATGGAATAAATAAGATGCAGCTCCAGTATTAAGGTACACTTTCAAACATTTCACTGAAATGAATTCTTCAACGAAGTAATTTCATGTCAGGAGCTTGATTTGGATTCCGTAGGAGGTTTCCTATCACAAACATAATAATGGGGATAAAAAAAAAAAAGTACTTTTTCTTCAAAATTGTTTAAATGAGAAGGAATATGTTGATTTCGGTAATTGTGGGTCTAGGTTTTTTTTTGTTTTGTTTTTTATTGAAGAAAAAGTCCCAGCGGAGCCCATGCTTGAAATTGCTGAGTCTCCAATCAGCCCAAAGCAAACCGCATTCAAAAAGAGAAAAAGGGGGAGGGAATCTAGACAGATGAGGGGTCATTAGGTTCAGTCAAACCTGTTTGAGGGGCCCCCTTCCTGCCTAAAGCCTCAGGGCCCCTCCCTCATTCTATATGAACTATGAGAACTACTGAAGCACGTGAAATCAAACAGACATCCTGCTTATGCAACCTTTTCATAGAGAATGGAGCACACTCCCGGGCCGACCTAAGAGACCCCTGCAGCTCCTGATGTTAACACTAACGGCGGCTGATGGTGTGCATCATAGCTTTATAGAACTACAATTCCATACTATTTCTGGGGCACACTTGCTGTGCTTTAACGTGAATTGTTGTGTGGTTTGTTTGGACTTGGAATGAAGTTTGAGTTTTCACAAAACAGACAGGGCAGTGTGTAGATGTTGAGCAGCGCTCCGTGCTCTAATCGCAAGAATCCTAATCCTGCAGCTGCTCTCCTGTCAGTAATGTCTGTGTCATGAACTCAGACATTATCCCCTCAACTTTAAATATGTGTATTCCGCTCCTGCTAACCTTGAATTATAAACTAAACTACCACTGCGGTGCACAATTTCAAATTTGGAGGCATTCATTTACTGTTTTCAAATGCAGTAATGCTATTATCTACCTAAATATAGATTCATAACATCTTGCCAAAATACTTCAAACCCCAACAATGAGTGAGAGAAATGACACTTGGTTGCTCAGTACATTGCTGTACAGGTGTTTGGCTGTCTTGTCACGTGACAATTATGTCATTGCCACACTCTCATCTTAACTGACGAGTCACCGCTCCACCATGTTGAACATTCCAGTCACACAGCAGATTTCTGTGGTCACACTTGTGTTTCCAGTATCTCCGTTACACAAGTTCCTCTGCCAAAGTCCCCCGCCCACCTGCATAGAGACTGTGAGCAGGAAAAGAAGGTTATACAGTCAGTTCACACACTCAGTATTCTACTTTTCAACACTATTTGACATTCTGCCTCAAGAACCTTCATGTGTGTTTATTACTCTCAGTGCCAAAATGCTTAATTAGGAATGTGAACATGGTAAATGTTCTACCTGCTAAAATCAGCATGTTAGCATTGGGATTACTTTGGCTCTTTAGTCTTGTTATATCATTCGAGGAACAACATAAATCACTTCCTTTTAATAGGATGTGTTCTTTATGGCGTACTCACTGTGCTTTACTCACTCTTCTATTTCAGGAGTGTTCCTTCGCTGGAACCGCTCTTCCAAGTGTTTGGACGAGGCCTATGAGGAAATGGTTCACATAATTGAATACAACAAGGAGCTTCAGAACAAAGTTAACAGCCTGCGCAGGCAGCTGGCACAGCTGGAAACTGAAGATCCTCTGCTGCAGACGCCATAGAGAGAGAGAGCGAGAGAGAGAGAGAGAGAGAAAGAGAGAGCGAGAGAGAAAGAGAGAGAGCTGTGAAAGGAAACCAGATGGAAGAATGAGGTAAAAAATTTGAAAATCTAACTAAATACATTAACCGATCAATGTCCCACTTGTAGGCTTTGGTTAGGTTCTTCTCAGATACAGGAGAATATATCATTCAAACTGTTTTTTGTATATGATTGATGATGAAACATTTTGGTTTCCCTCACGGATAAAAAATGAAATGGAATGGCACTAGACCCAGATTAATTTAAAAATCACCCACTTTCCGATTTTTCTGTTCATGCAGTTATCTTTCACACAATATATATATATATATATATATATATATATATATATATATATATATATATATATATATATATATTAAATGGGCTGAAAGAGTGCATTGAAAACATTCATTAAAAACAGTTTTAGCTTATTTCACCATGTTGTGTCATTGAAACTAAGCAGGAGGGAGAGATACAGGAACAAAAAAAACAAATAATCCCCCCAAATAAATAAAAAAACAATGCTGATCATCATGTCAAAGTCATATTATATAGAGGGGGAACAATAAGTCGATTAATCAATCAATCGTCCAGATATTTAGAAAATGAATTAATAATTTCAATAATTTTTCAAGCAAATATGCCAAGCATTTGCTGCTTTTCTATGTTATAAGTGCAAATTTAGCTCTAAGCTCTGAGACATTTGGAAGCATATTTGTTTTTTTAACATTTCAAAAACCATTTCAAAATGTTTACAAACAATCGTCGGATTACATGATAATGAATATAATAGTTAATTGCTTCCTTACTGCGTGTGAAGAGAAAAAACTGCTCGGTTCCTTTAAATGACACTTTCACAGCAGCCTCATCAAACCCCCACGTCTCACACTCGCTCACACACAATCTGAACATTCAGTGACTAACTGACTTTATAGTGACTTTACTGTAAATGTGTTTAAAGAGATCCCTCTGTATTTTTGTACATTGATCTTGTTCAAGAAGGAAAATACTACAGAGTTCAGGTTTTTCCACTAAACATCCTGCTGAATGTATATGCTACTGAAGCACTGCAGAGTAACTATGGCAACATATAAGGCAGCACGTGACTTTGCTGCATGATGAGATGATATAATAAGCGTAGGTAGGGTCATCACCTTCTGTTCTGTACAATGAGAGGCGAGGCTTTTTTTTTAATAGGGATCTGAGCAAAATATCTTGTATTTATCTGATCATTACTTGACATTCCAGTAAGGAGCACAGCTGGAGGTAGTCTACACACGACCCGATAAAATGTTAGCTTGCTTGCTTTTTTTTTTTCCAATCTTATCAAGCATAAAAAAAAACCGAGTCAAATAGTTTTGAGATTGTGATCCAGACAAAAAGAGTCTGTAAACATTTGCCATGTTGGTCTTATGACTGATTAGAGTTGATCTGCTTATGAAGTGAAAAAAATATATTTATGTGAGATATTACTTTAAAGACCAATTTATATTTTGGTAATTAAAGTTGGATAATAATTGTTGTGGTCAAGCACATTATTAAACAAAATGCATATCTGCTGTTTTCTAGTTTAAGATCCAAAACTGATGCACTTTGTGTGAAAGGCATTATAATTAGATTAGAATTAATGTAGCATACTTTTTGTTGTCAGTACTTACCAGCTGTCACCATATTAGACAATATGACTTAATATCAATTGTTAAAACTTGCAAATATATCAACAAACGTAAGCTCAAGCTATTAGACTAGAAATGACATAAAACATTATTTCATGGGGGCATTCACACACATTTCTTGCATACAAAGTGATCATTTTCCCACAAACTCAGGACTCTCCACACTGTAGTCCATGACCAGGAAAGCCACATTAAAACACTGCTGTTTCTTCCAAACCTTTGATTGCATTCATTAAAGGAGCAGATAAAGCTAAAGTCTGTTTGCATAGTGACGTTAAAGCTCATCGTTTAATGCTGTCCATTGGTGAAGGTAGCCTCCATTTGCATAATACTATTGAGAAAGCTATATGCTGCACTTTAAATACAAAATAAATGGCATTTATGGGGTTAAATTAAATCCACAGTGGTCATCCTTGGCCAATTTAGTTTGTTTTGCCATTAAGAAGGTGCATTTTATTTACTTGTGTCCATTTCATCTTGATTCATTTAATCAAGAATGACGTGATAATCACACTAAGCTGAACTGATTCCAGCCACTACATTTAAATGCTTTATAAAGGGAAAGTTGTTTATAGCTGCACTATATACATGTTTAACTTTGGCCAAAAAAAGACCTACCGTTGCTTTGTGTTTGTGCATGAATAGAACAATGCCTTATATCAAGTTAATGGTTTGATTTACAATTGTGCAAACTTCCTATGCTTGCATTATGCTTAATGTTATTCCTCAAAATAATTGTTGCTCTGTCAAAGTCAATAATTCTACTGTGTTTGTGCAATGCCTTACTGCAAAATTTCAAATATTTCAAAATGAACTTTTAAGTTGTTTTATCACTGTTTCTGTAAAATTATATTATTGTTCAAAAGATTAAATGTTTTTTTTAAGTTTCAAGCCATTAAAAATTACAGCACAAAGGAGGTTGTTTGATTTTGTATTTATTTCATCATTTTTGTATTCTCACAGCAAGCTTTTTTTTATTAACATTTTTATTTTTTACAATCTTACATTATTTGATTACCTTTGCTAATGTTTTAGTTTTAAATTACTCAAATTACTGTTTTTGATTCAGTGTCACCACTCTTAACAACACAGCTTCTAGTCACAGAATGCAGATGTTCTTATGAAAGAGCTCTAAAAACAGTAGACAGTCAAAGCTAGCAACTAGCATGTGAACACTCGTATTTTTGTGTAATTTGCTAAAAAAATAAATAATAAAGATTAATTTAACTGATTTTTTGATTTTTTTCTTCAAATTTTCTATCGGTATCGCAATAATCTACATAATTCCTGCTTTCAAAAAGCATTGGGGTGGATTGTTATTTTCCAAAACAACAAACGACTAAAACAGTTTTACATAAAATATCTATGTAATGTCTCACTTCATTGTTGGGCCCGTGGTGACGTCTGCTCAGTGATGAAGGAGCATATTTACACCATAATGGCAGGTGACACAGACTTCAAGTTTCCCATACCGTCCTGTTATGGCTTGTCCAAGAATTCGTAAACAGCAACCCAGAAACCTCTCTAAATATGTTGCTATCCCAGTGACGAAATGGTCATATGATGAGGCGACGGGGGGAATAAATAGCCGGGGATCAGGCGCTTCATGGAGGCATCTGATGGCAGCCGGTGTTGCCTGCGCAGCCACCATTTCTCTCCATTGGCAATGAAGGAGTGTGTCTGCCCTCACTTAAAGGTCAAGCAGAAATATTTGTTTTGTCTTTGCTGCCCAGATGTTCTCAGCTGGAGTTAGAACCTGTGCCACCATTACGCTAAAAATAACCTCTGTGTCCTCTCACAGTTTATCAGATATCAATGTCCTCTCATGTTTCATGCGAATGACGAGCTGAGGACTTAATATGCCAAAATATGTCTGATTCTTGGAAGTTGTTCTTAAGTTTCCTTGAAGATATCCCTGATTTTGTTGTGTCAGTTTAAAGATACACTTGTTTTCATTTAGGTGATGACAGTCGCGGGGGTGTGCACCTTTCCACCACTCACATGCCGGCACAGATCTTAAGCCCGCCCATTGCTCGCTCCAATCGGAGCAATTGTCACCCTCTTTCAACCTCCTCTATCTACTGCAAACAATCCTCAAAGTCAAAGGGTCTGTGTTTACCCACCATGCCTTTCCCTTGATAAACATGAATGGATTTTGTTACATTCAAATCAAAGGAGGAACTCCCTTTTACCTGGAAAGTTACAAACCCTGTGGAGTAGCCACAATGATTTGGTTTGCTTGAACAAACAATATAGTGTGTTAATCATTGTTTTCTCACAAGGATGCCTCAGGTTTTTTCCTTTGCCATTTTTGTCAGTATTTGTATAGGCCTTTTATATCTGCAGTAGAGACATGTGAGGTCATTCTTGTTTTTCCGACTCTCACTGGTGAAAGAAGTACTCAGATCCTTTACTTAAGTGAAAGTAGCAATTCCACACTGTCACAATAATCCACTACAAGCATTCAGAGCCGTACTCAGATAAAAGCTTGTAAGTATTAGCAAAAATGACTTAACAATCAAAAGTAAAACTACTGATTCTACAGTGTTCAGTGTATCTATTATATTATTATATATGTTTTTGATTCATTTTAATACCACATTAATGTGTATGTTGCGTTTAACTGCTGTTGTTGTCTAGTTGTAACGCCTTTACACGCCTTTATTTACTATCATGTAGTTTAATCTAGAAGGATGCATCATATTCTATAACGTGTTTTTAGCGTCGCTCTCCTGTGAGACCACAAAAGCAGCCAGGTTTTCAGGTTTGTGACAATGCATTTTACAGGTATTTAAAGAAAATAATTAAGAAGTAGGAGCATATCCTCAACCGATAAAGGAACCCTTAATCCTTCATTTAATCAGAACTTCTAAAAAAATCCCCAAATTTGGAAATACTTGGTTTTCACTGGACAGGAAGGGTATTGAAATTTGTAATCTGAAATGTAAACAAAGCTGTCAGACGAATGTAGTGGAGTAAAAGTTCAACATTAACCTTTGATAAAATAAGATAAGATAATCCTTTATTAGTCCCGCAGCGGGGAAATTTGCAGGCTTACAGCAGCATAGAGTAAAGTGCACACAAGAGACATAGTAGAAGAAAGACAAGATAAAAGTAAAAAATGAAAATAAAAAAACAAGTATTATAAATAAGCAATAAAAAACTGTAGAAAATCAACAATAACTGAAATATTATATTTACAGACAGAAAAAACTATTTTAACTATTATTTAACTTTGAGGGTGGAGAAGAAGTATAACTTTGCATTAGATAGCAAATACTAGTCAAGTACAAGTAAGTAAAGCACAAGCACCGCAAATTTGTACTTGAGTTAATGCACTCCGCTTCATTCCACCTACGCCTGCTCTTGAGGAGGCTTCTGTTTCACTGTGTTGAGATTTTGTCACATAGTAGACTCACTCCAGCTCTATAGAGGATACCATACACACAACACAGTGTATGCTTTTTTACAGCAGATAAAAGTTAAATAATTAATTTAAAGTCTGTTCAAAGAGACCCAGAAACCCTATCTTCACAAAATCTGGGATCTGGGTGCTTTTAGCACCTCAAAAAAAAAAAAAAAAAAAAAAAAAAAAGGTTGTAGGCTATATCTGGATACTTGAAGAAATATAATTCATATTCTTGTGGCTTCATCTAAGAATTCAACAAACACAACCTGTTTTAAAAACATAGTTTTCCTCAGATTTAGAAAAGCTGTTAACAAAGAATATATCCTGGACTGTATTGTGTGTTTTTAGGCAAAATGCAATGAATTGTCACAATTCAGCTTTATATGAATATTTGATACTTTTCTTAGCCTCCTACGTAGGGATGTCCTCAACCAAAGAGGAGTGACTAACACAACATTTTGTCGATTTGTCATTAGTTTATTTAATCCAAAGAGGAGTGAACTAACACAACATTTTGTCGATTTGTCCATTAGTTTATTTAATCCAAAAAGCTGTTAATCCACAGTTCCTATAAAGTTCCTTTATAGTTCCTATATAGGATTAGTAATATATTTATTTATACTATTGGTATGACTAAACAGGCTATTTAAATATATTGAATATAACAAGTGGAGATATATATATATATCCTTATACAATACAATATGATAAAATACAATACTATATACTATATGATATATAGCCTAAATTATATATATATATATATATATATATATATATATATATATATATATAATATATATATATATATATAAAATATATAATAATTTAGGCTATATATCATATAGTATTGTATAGTATTGTATTTTATCATATTGTATTGTACTATGGCTCCACCACTGATTAGTACCGGGTTGCTCATCAATCACGTGTCTCTGAGGTGACTCCGTTTTTTTGGGGGGAGAAAACGCCTTAAAAACGTCGCGCCCGGGGTGCTGGTGGCTTCACAGTTGACCGGCAGTATGGTGAATGGGCCGCCGCGTCTCGCTGACTCTCGGTGGGCGTGGTCTGGGAGGGAGGACCGCACCTCCGACGCTCCACCAATCCGAGAGAAAGCCGGCTTCCCCTGAAACCAGATGGCCGCTGATATATAGCCTGGGAGGCGAAGCTGATGCAACACTGGACGGAGATAACAGACCACGTCACGTGAGCGCGTTTGGAGCTCAAAGGAGGAAAACTGCGTCTCATTCTGAAAAACACAGTCAGACACGAGTCCTGCACTGCTTCTAGTCCTGAAGATAACCCGGTGAGTACACTACTTCCCTTTCCATTTCTGTATCAGTCCGCTTAGATTTAGACTCTTAAATGTCTATTAATTAATCTGCACCTGATTTAGCAATTAATACAATTATGTATTTCATTTTTTTTTTTTTTTTTGTTGTTGGGCCAAAGCAAAATATTCCTTATTAATTATATTAGGCACCAGGCTGCTGACGTATTGCGCTCAGGCCATTGGCCAGGAGACAGCTTCAGTCCGGCGCGCTGGCACGGTTTCATTTGTCTGGATGGCTGACTGCCTCTCACATACATCCACATTTTAAAGAAACCTACATCTCAAATAGAGGTTTTTTGTGTTTTTTCTCATTCATTCATTCAAAAAAAAAGGCATCAGGTTCCCAAGGCTTCTCTTTGCCACCATAGTCCACGTGGAAAAGCAGCTACACCAAAAAGGAGACCAGCAGGGACTCTCTCTGGGGACTGGAGGGTAGAGACTGGCTGCATCGGGTGCCGGCTCTGAGCTCCCCCTGCTTACATGCGCGTAAAACCTTGTTGGCACAACAGTGAATTACACATGGAGGTTAAAGGGTTTAGTGCCACGTGAAATGCGTAATAAGTGCAATTCTTTTTTTTTTTTTTTTTACGCGTAAAAAAATAGTCTGAAACATTAAGTCTAACTCATTGATGCTTAATGTGTAATAACGCAAGTCTTGTAAATGTAACATTATGTCATTTTCACTTCCAAATCAGATTTCTTCTATAAGTTTTTCCAAGACACAAAAAAATAAAAAAAATCTCCTCAAGTTGCATAAATCGTTCCCAAAATGTTTCCACATCCCGTCCCCAGTGATGGTGGGCCCGTCCTTGGCACTGTTTTCCTTTTGCCTCTGTCCGCCCTCTCTCCCTGATTGGCCCTCGTTGAAGGCAGGGCCGTGTATATATACTCTAAAGTTCCTCTCTTCCTTCCTTTTTTTGGGGGAATCTCGCAGCTCTCTCTCGGTAAGTCCGCTTCTGGAATGATGTGTTTTGTGCAAAAGTCGAGGCGGCTCAGTGATGAAGAAATGGTTTTGCGTTTCGTTAGAATAAACCTTTATATAAACCTTTTTTATTTTAAAATTACACAATACGCTTTTGAACGCTGCTTTCAAATGTGCTGACTCAGTTTTCCATCTTTTCTGAAAGACTCATAAAAGTTAAATGCATGATGGAAATATATTCCTGGAGTAATGCCCCATACATAGTGCAAAGTCTGTGAGGGGAATGTTTGGTAAGTCTCCGTTGCGCGTTTTCTTTTTTGTTTTTTTGTGGAAACAATAGCCTGTCATTTGCATTTGACTGAAGCCTACGTGTCTTCCCTGCTGGCATATTTTTCCTCCAACCTCCGGCCGTTTTCCATTGTGGCCTTTTCGCTTCTTGGCCACTCTGCCGCAGACGCATATGAAAGGAAGTCATTTTATTCACCTCTCACAGTGCCAGTTTTCTCCTGCAGTGCTCTGACTGACTGACTGACTGACTGACTGACTGTCTGTCTCTTGGCGCCTGAGGTTTGGAGTGGAGCCCATATCTCGTCACACAGAACTTGCATGCATTGGCCCAAAAAAAAAAAATGTACTTAAAGAGGCCACCAGATGATGGCAGTCAAACATATAGAAATAAATATCTGATGTGGCTTCAACAGATTTTGTGGGAAATCTCCTGACTTTCTGATTTTTCCTGATTTTCACTCGTGCATGTGGCATTTCATAGATTTCAACCTAAAGTTGTTGTTTTTTTCCTTTTCACTGCAGTTACCAGCATGCCTGTCATCAGAACCCTCAGCAAGGTGGCCAAGCAGGCCCTGCTCAGCACCCCGGGGTGCGGCTGTCAGCCCCTAACAGTTGCAGTACGCAACATCAGCTTCTCCCCTCGGCAGGTGACCTCTGACGCCAGCTTCCACTCCGTGTCCTTCTCAGAGACAGACCACCCCAAGGTGCTCATTACAGGTACGCAGCATCTGGTTTCTTTTGGGTGTTTTATAACAGCTGTTAAAAATCATGGAGCGCCGCCCTTTTTTTTTTTATAGAAAAGAGGCCCGGTTGCATTTTTTCCAATCATGCATGGTAGTTAAGTGGAAGAAAATTCTGCTCTGCAGAGATTCAAGACCAACAGGATTTTTAACGAGTTTGGAAATGAACGTCGAAAAGGATGAAGGTTAAAAACAAAGTGTAGGCGTCTAGTGCTCTGACCTCTATTTTCTTATGGCCCACTCTCCTTCTTAGTTACTTCAGTCTCCATGGAGACCAGCAGTGATGATTACAATCTGCTGGTGATTTGTGCAGTGTGATGACATCTTGTGTTCCTCTCTCTCTCTCTCTCTCTCTCTCTCTCTCTCTCTCTCTCTCTCTCTCTCTCTCTCCATCTTGTGCAGGTGGCCTGGGACAGCTCGGGGTGGGGCTCGCCAAATTGTTGAGGTAAGATTTCTAATAAGTTTGTTTGCCAAAAATCAAACATCATTTGCTGACCGCTGGCAAATGGCCAATTGCCAATTACATTGCATCAGTGAGAGAACATTATATGATTTATTTTTCAAGTTGTATAAAAATGACTTCCTGCTTCACAGGAAGAGGTTTGGAAAGAACAACGTCATTCTGTCTGACATCAGGAAACCGCCAAGCAGCGTGTTCCACAGCGGTGAGTCAACCCATACTGTACTGTTTAAGAGTCTGTAGTCTGAAATGAATCAGATTCAGTAGCGTTTTACTTTAAAGCCAGGCCAGAGGACAGGAGGGTGTTATGATTACATTACATAACCTCCATTCAAATGTATTCCCCCTCAACAGACAAGACCTAGATGTCATAAACATGCAAATATATCTCTTTAGTGTCTAGAAAAACTTTCAATTGCATCAAAATGCACAAAGGTGTGTTCTTTTGGTGAGTGTCACTATGACTAATACCACACCCCTTTAAAAATTCCAAAAACCTTTGGAAATGACGGTTGTTAATGTGTTACTAATGTGCCACAGCTTTATTGCCGAATAACAGAAACAACAGTGTTGGCAAATACAGCCTGTCCAGTTCTTATTGATTTTCTTTCATTCATGCGCAACAGGAAGTCCCACTTTCCTGTTTTTATGTTGATTTAGATATGTGCCATGCGTCACAGACATAAATCAATATGTGAGACGTGATGAATGTAACAGCTTGGAGCAGACAAAATTGAACTGGAATACATGTAACAGGAAAGAAATAGTCATTTACCACATAAGACCTGGGTTATTGCAGTTTGAAAAGTGTTTCCAAGAAAAGGGAAGGACAGGTACGCAATCTATTACTGGCATTAGCCCTGAAACACAAGCAGTATATATTTACTTCTGCTTTACAATGATACAATAACTTCTAAGTAAATACTTTAGAAAATAAGAATTGGACCGCTGATTTCTAAAATCTTCAATCCCCTTTATCGCCATCAGGCCCCTTCATCTACTCAGACATCTTGGACTACAAGAACCTGCGGGAAATTGTGGTGAACAACCGCATCACATGGCTGGTTCACTACAGCGCCCTCCTCAGTGCTGTTGGAGAGGCGAACGTAGCCCTGGCACGCTCTGTAAACATCACCGGTAAGCACTTGCTAATTTTCTCTAATATCTTATTGGGTCTAATTAGAGTTAACGATCTTTCCCTTACATGTAGCTGAGTGTGATGTCCTAATGGGATGGTTCTTTGTGTGTTCCTTAGGGCTTCACAACATCTTGGACATTGCGGCGGAGCACGGCTTGCGTCTGTTTGTCCCCAGTACCATCGGAGCCTTCGGTCCCACTTCCCCCCGCAACCCTACCCCGGATCTCTGCGTGCAGAGACCTCGCACCATCTACGGTGTCTCCAAAGTCCACGCTGAGCTGATGGGAGAGGTGAGATCTCAGATTTCTACATCATCATTCCACATAAACCATACACTCCTCTGGATAAACTCTCATTATTCTTCTCTTGTTACATTTAATGTGGCATATCGGTATCTGCTGTGAGAACCCATTTAATATTTTCTACATGTTATCAATGTGGATTCCTCTCTGCTCTTTCTGCAGTACTACCACCACCGCTACGGCCTGGACTTCCGCTGTCTCCGTTACCCAGGAATCATCTCTGCTGACTCCATGCCAGGGGGCGGCACAACAGGTTAGCGATACGAGGCTGAGATAAGGTTTCAACTTTAATGTCCCGTCTATTCCTGTACCGCTCCTGTCATGTCACAAGTTCGTTATGTAACTGACTTATTCCAGAAGAGTTGTTGAAGCTTGTATTTTTAGGGCAGCAGATTTATCATCATAGTTTTACTTGTCTGAACAGCTACCACACCCTTCACACCTAAAACCAGTTTCATAAGTATCGTTAAAGAATGTTGCACTTGTTCCTTTTTTTACACTCGAGTTCATCAGAGTTTTAACAATCATTTTGTCTCTGACCAGACTATGCCGTCCAGATTTTCCACGATGCAATCAAGAGTGGCAAGTTCGAGTGCAACTTGAATTCCAGCACGCGGCTGCCCATGATGTACATTGACGACTGCTTGCGTGCCACGCTGGAGGTATTGGAGGCGCCAGCTGACACGCTGAGCATGAGGACCTACAACATCAACGCCATGAGCTTCACCCCCGAGGAACTGGCCCAGGAACTCCAGAAGCAGATGCCCGAGCTGGAGGTCACGTATGACGTCGACAACGTACGGCAGGCCATCGGTAAGTTGCACACTGACCAATGTTGCCACAAGTGCGAGATATAAGACAATTGCACATTTTTGCCTTCATTTCTTAAGATTCTCTTTAGTCAGCTGTTTTAAATATATCAGAGTTTCTTATCACTGCCATGCTGAAATGAGTACGAAGTCAAAAAACTGACCTCAGTTACAAAGCAGTATCTTTTTAAAGTTAGCCAACGTTAGCCAGCAGAGGCTACTGGTCACACCAGACCAAGTAAAGCTGTAGCACCAAAACCTCTGAGTTTATTAAGCTGAGCAACGGTGCGTTTAATTTCCACTGAATTCTTCTCAAAAAGAGGATTGTGTTTCTTGTTCCAAAAGTTGAATAATCTGGCTTTAAGTTAAGAGTCTGACTTTGATCAGAAACTTTAACCAGCATGTTTTTTTGTTTTTTTTATAAAGTTAAATTCTAAGTCTGTCTTATCTGTTTCTTCACAGCCGACAGTTGGCCAATGAACTTCGACGATTCCAACGCACGGAAGGACTGGGGCTGGAAGCACGATTACGATCTGCCAGAGCTGGTCCAGACGATGCTCAACTTCTTTGGCGCAGAGTCGCGCATGGCTCGTGCTAACTGAAGGGCTCACAATATCGGTCCGAGTATTCTTTGTACATAATGTAAAGACTCACCAAAGAGAATAGAGAAACTTGGCCTGTACATAGTCGTTCTCTCACTTCTCTCTGTAAAATCAGAAGGGCTCTGCATGCCTGGCACGAGGCGACCGTGTCTTCAGAATGTGTTGTCAAAATTCAGGTATTCTGGGCCTAAAGCTCTTGGGGCTAAAAATCAAGTAAGTTTGTATCAAGAGGTGTACAAATACACAAACTGTGTCCTTTGACGCACTTTAGACGGATTCATATCCTTAAATTACAGACAAGTAAATGAGTCCAATCACCTGCTGGGGCGATTTCTGATAAAGTGCATCTGTATTTCTAGTTGGTGAAGCAAAAAATCTTGAGAATTGTTCTTCTGTTTATTCCATGTACGATTATTTATTCTGTCCATCGTTGTGATAAACGTTTGGGAGATTCATCGAATTAAAGTATTTCTTAACGCCGTTTCAAAGTGTTCCTGTCCACTTTTATGTTTTATGTTTTTCATCTTCTTTGTGGGATTATTATGACACAAAAGGGAAATGTGACTCTGTATGCAACATTTACATTTGGCCACATTTTGTGGTTACTGTATTTCAGCATTTTGTATTAGAAATGCTGACATGTGGAAATCGGTCTGTTCTTTCAATCACACAACAAACCTTGACAATAAAACCTTTTTTTTTTTCACACACCTCTACTCGTTTTTCACTCTTTCACAACAAGTTCATGAAGACTGTCTTACATAAATTTACCGCAGGCGATGTTCTCTCTGTTCCAGCCCTCTGGGTGGATGAGAACATACCATGGCAAACATTTGAGTACAAAGGCTCCTCAGAGAGAAAAAATCACTCCTGAGAAAACAGATGTCTGTCTTTAATATGAAATGTATCAAATTTGAAAAGAAGGTATTTCCTTTAGTTTTAGCGTAGTATACAGATGCAAGGTCTTATTTGGATGTAAGTTATGCAAGCTTATGATGGATAAAACTTACAGCACGACTTGCATTGGAGCATGAATTTAGTAATCTTGTTGGGAATTCTATAGAGTAAAGCTTTATATGCTTTTTTTTAGATTCACCTCAAATTTGACCTTTTCTGATCTATTGATCTATTTATTGAATTATTGACTACGAGAATAGTCAGCAGAAAAAATAGAAAAAGACAGATCACATCTCCAGCATTTCTGAACAGGTTGAAACCAGTCTTCTCTGATTGCACAAATGAGAAAATATGCAGAAAGTTGCTTCTGTGCACGGTACGAAGGTTTGATAATGTGCGTTTGGCAGCAAAGACCTGTAATTATAACCTATAAATATTTTTTCTGAGCAGAGTTGGAATGTGCATACGTGGAAATGTCAAACACATCCAGCTGTTAAAATACTGTTTTCAGCCAACCAAGCCCACTTCACTCGTCTTTCTCCTAAACGGTGCAGCTGTAAATGTACCCTTACTGCCATTCAAGGCTTTTATGTCTTTCACATTTTTACAGTTGGCCTCAAGCTAAAATTTCTGTTTTGTAAATCATAGTGTGTGAATTATTGTTCAGGTGCATCCGTGATTGATTGAGTTGTTGTTTGAGCTAGATTCAAGTACATTGCAGATTCAAATGAAGGCAAATAAATTGTTTAAGCATTGAGTGTAAAAATGTCAATAGTTAATAACATGTTTTAATACTGGATGTGGATGAACAGTGAGTAGGATTAATAATATTTAGAGTGTGCATTCAGGGGTAATTAAATCTTGCCCTATACTGCCTTCATATTTATTGCAAGTGAGGTTCCTTTGGTCATATTCTATATATATATATATATATATATATATATATATATATATATATATATATTGACATTTAAGCCGTAATATAGTCAGAAGGCACAAAAAAACCCATAAGAGAAAAGTGTCCTCCTCAGCACATCAATAATTGCAATAAACTGCAGCTGTATTTCCGTCATGGCCTGGGACCATAAACTGTAACCCTGAGGACAGCAGTGTCCTTCACTATACGCTTGATAGCCTTTCTTCAATTTCTCTGTGTCAGTAATTGGAGCTGTTTTCGGGGTGACTTTGTTTGTTTGCTTTTTGCTGCAGAGAGAAAAGAGCACAGAGGGAGACAGAATGCCTGCCTGCAACGAGAGATTTGATTTGTTAAACAGAATGAAATATTAAGGTAGGGTGCATTTTCTATTCGGTCTTAATCATGAACCACTCAGACTGATAAGCTTTCACGCTTTTCAACTTTCAACTAAACAGGCACTCTGCACTAATTAGCACATCTCCTCTGTTGATGTGTGTCAATAAAAACTGCAGGTGCGCTCTCTAATTTGGAATGAACAATTATAATTTACTCATCACGAATCTCAACAAACCTTCAGAAAGTGTATGCAGGCTTTTTTTCACACATCCTTGTAAGTAGAAATGAGTTACACTGTTCTCACATCCAGCCGAGAAGTTCAGCAAATAATGTTATCTTTGTTGTCCTAAGATTTTGCAGCTTGTATAACGTGGGAAGATAACAATGTTAACACCTCAATGAAATGGACTCTTAAAAACCTTAATCATACTTACTGGCATGACTGCAAAAGTTTGTCCTTGATTGCAAAATAGCAGAGTCATTTCTTTTTTGGTTGTTTTTGTTTATCACAAAAGGATATCAGTTCACAAGACATTGAACAGGGAACCAAAACAATGTGCCTGTGGTGATAATTAAGCAATTTCTGTTTTTTTAAAGTCCTCTTTAAATTAGACTTTATGTAATTCCTGTCCTCCCTCATATGAAATACTGTAGTTTATCTGCCATAAGGAGCCTGGTAGCAATATGGAAATTTCAAATGAAGATCAATATTTACACAGGATTTGCTTTGGCTCCAATGTAGCCTACAACTCGAATACAGTTTTTGTGCCATAGGAAACAGAGTCTTTCTATCCTTACAATTAAATACAAGTCTGAGATGGTCTTAAAGAACTGAGTACAGTTCATCAATACAGTGGATCAATGCAGGACTAGAAAACCAACATACATCTTACAGAATTTACAGCACATTTGCAAGCAAATGTAATGTATGGACATGTTTCTGCGGCAACACATTCCTACATACAAATTTTGTTTTGCAAGTCTGTGAATGTGACTGAACATGTGTGCCTCACAGACGAAGCTTTCCATTGGAGGGCTGTGGAAGACAGTGTTTTGAAACAGAAACAAAGGGGCATGTGAAGGGCCCTTTACTTTCTACCTCTTGTTCTTATGTAAGACAGTCTCCCTGGGTGTGAACACACACTTGCAGGCCCGCCTTCCACCGGCCAATCAGGACGCCTCTCCTCTCCTCTCCCCAGTGTTTTGTTCGTCATCGTGTAATAAGATTCACACAGTGTGCAGCGGCTTACGTTGGGCCGGGGCAGAAAGTGAAGGACGAGACATAAAGAAGGGCCGGGGGGAGGGAGCTGCTCGGCTGTGGGCCAGAACTGCCATAACACTCTGTGCCACAGCTGTTATTCCACATGGAGACCTGTTGCCATGGTAATAGAGCCCAAGACCCCACCACTGCCTTCCTCTTACCCTCAAGCCTCAAGAGCAATGTAAAGGCCTACTGTATATCACTCCATTACAGTTACAGGCTTTTAGGCAGCTGAGTCAAAACAGTACAGGCTTGTGGCTTCTTTATTTCTTATTTGAGACAATGTTTCACAGTAACAGACAGAAGGGACCTCATTAAGTAGCAAAATATTTCAGATTTTTTTTATTCATAAGGTTTTATTGGTTTTGTGAAACATTTTTAATGGCATTTCCTCCACTCCAGTAGTCTGGAACAGTGTTAATGGTCAGAAAATCAATTTTGACTTTGGAATCACGGCCACATTTATTAGCTCTATGATTCAATGATTCCATGTATAGGACATTTTGAATGACATTTTTCACCTGATCTGACCTTAACATTGCGAGTTTATAGTAAAGCATTTCTAAAATCATTTGAAATCAGGACATAATGGTTGAAACGTACAGAGAACTCTTTCAAGGTGAGTTGAAATAAGAACAAGAAGAAGAAAGATCGGGTGCAGTGATACTGCACAGGATCATGATTCCTATTATCAGCTGCGTTGTAGCACACAGTCAGTTTGACAGTATGTGCTGTCACTGATTCCTTTAAGACTTCTGGCACAGTTACACAACCTCACCTTAATCCAATGCTCGAAGTGAACGCTTTAACCACAGATCTGAGGTCAGATTAGAGCTACATACTATTCAGCCTTAACTATTATAGTAACAAACTAATGTCCGACTCTTTAACAGCAGATGTGATGACTTATTGTTTAAATTTTATGCTAACCATTATTATTTTACAGAGTTTGATTTCCAAGGAGATACATATTAAAACTATGTTTGGAACCATATATTCTCTATTTAAAAGATGACACTCCAAACCAGAATTAGGATTAAGATCCAACATCTAAGCAAATAAACTCAAGAAAATGGATTTAACATATTAAAAATATATTTGTATTTATTGTTTTATTTTGAAATGTGTTGATTAGACTAAGATTTAGGTTAAAGAAATAAAAAAGGTAAAAGTGGATATGTCCAGTGAACATGTTCCTGTAATGCAAAGCCATGATAAAAATAATCTCATCTCATAATAGGAGAGGACAAGTGTGTTACAGAGCTTGGTTTCAGTTTCTAAGAATAAATCGTAACTACTAACACTGAGACACATTCATGTTTAGTGTCTGCACTTGTATGATCCAAAAGTTTCCCTGCAGGTATCGCAGATAATACTTTCTCACTCTTTAATCACTTTTTAACAGAAGTACAATTTTCAACTCACATGGGGACTATGTGGAAACAAGTTAAAAAGTTAAAATCAACCATTTAAACATTAGTTCCTTTCTAAAGGCTAACAACTCCTGAAGGTGAACCAAGTCAGCCGTTTTCAAAACAAACCTCTTCCCGGGGCTTTTTAGCATAAATAAATATCATTGCCACATCTTGTGTCCTTTGGCACAGAAGAAATGTAAACACTGGCTACACCATATCAAGACTTATCAGGCCATGTCCACATTAACCCGTTTTCACTCGTTTTCAAATGAAAACGGGGTTTTCAGATCTCCGTCCACACGTACGTTCGCCTCTCCAACAGCACTGAGGAGGGCGCTGTAGTGAACCAGCCATGTGATGCGGTTGTTCACCACAATTTCCCACAGGTTCTTGTAGTCCAAGATGTCTGAGTAGATGAAGGGGCCTGATGGCGATAAAGGGGATTGAAGATTTTAGAAATCAGCGGTCCAATTCTTATTTTCTAAAGTATTTACTTAGAAGTTATTGTATCATTGTAAAGCAGAAGTAAATATATACTGCTTGTGTTTCAGGGCTAATGCCAGTAATAGATTGCGTACCTGTCCTTCCCTTTTCTTGGAAACACTTTTCAAACTGCAATAACTAAATTATGTGCGTCCAGACTTGCTCCCCTGAAAACGAATATCACGTGACTATTCACGTACACTGGGCATGTGCATGCCGGTGTAAACAGGAAGTACATTGGTTGCTTGGTTACAGATACTACGATTACACTACTCTTGATGCTTGTCGTGCTTGATACTTAAGAACTTCCTCTAAAATCTTCCTCCATGAACTCAAAACTTTAGAAGTTTTATTTTTCAAGTTTAGCTACAACACTGCAGGTCTAACTCTATCTCTCCCACACAGACAGCACATGTACTTTAAATGAGCAGTTATTAAACGAAGTTTACTAGATTATGGGTCCATACATCTGGTCAACACTAGTCCGTCATTAGTCCGTTCTGTAGGGCTGATGACGTCACTGGACACGCCGCTCTAATCGCTCCAATAACAGCTGATGGTATCAAGGCTGTTGTTGTTGTTCTCTTCCGGAAAAGGGTCACGTGGTAAGGGGGTGACGAATCAGGGAATGACACGTCATAACTGCTAAGAACCAATCAAATAGAGAACGCAGGTGCCTACGTCATCGTTTTCGGCCTTCTTCGTTTTCAGTCATCCACACTATCATGAAAACGCAGCGTTTTCAAACTTAATCGTTTTCGGTGACTGAAAACGCTGTGTAGTGTGGACGCTCGGTGCAAACGCAGAAAAAGATATGCGGATTCATTTGAAAACGGGTTAGTGTGGACGTGGCCTCAAGTTGTTCCTTTTGATACAGCTTATAAATGTCCCAAGAAAGCTTTTATAAGCCGCAAGTAGCTCAAGGACACGCACTTTTACAGTATTTAATTGTAATCAGTTAATAAACTGGAGTTGCAAACACGCCAGGCTCCATGCTTTAACATTGAATTTTAAAACATTGACTGTTTTACAATTCAATTATGTTGTTCGTTCTGTACACATGACATCTATTGCACTTCTGTGCATCCTGGGAGAGGGATCCTCCTCTGTTGCTCTCCATAAGGTTTCTTCCATTTGTTCTCCCCATTAAAGGTTTCTTTTGGGGGGGAGTTTTTCCTGTGCAGATGTGAGGGGGCCGGGACATAGGATGTCATATGTTGTACAGATTGTAAAGCCCTCTAAGGCAAAATGTGTGATTTGTGGGGCTGTACAAAATAAATTGAATTAAATGAAATTAAATTGAACAATCACGTTGTGATATCTCTGTTAGTAGGTCCATGAGAAGCAGCTCTATGCCCAAAAACTTTTGACATTTGTCATCATTATATTATATTATTACAGTCATTTAGCAGACGCTTTTATCCAAAGTGACTTACAATCAGTAGTATATTACATATCAGTCACCCATTCACACACTGATGACAGGCTACCATGCAAGGTGCCACCATCAGACTCTAACTAACATTCATGCAACATCCAGTCCACACCGATGGCAAGCCTTCGGGAGCAACTTGGGGTTAAGTGTCTTGCCCAAGGACACATTGACTGCCGAAGCCGGGTATCGAACCACCGACCCTCTGATTGGAGAACTACCTTGCTCTCCACTACGCCACAGCCGCCCCATTATGACATTATGACATTGTCTGCAAGAGCACATTAAGCAATGCTTGTTTGAGTTGGACAAATCACAGTTTGTTTTGGGTGGACCTTGAGGAACAAATTAGTGGGCTGATATCAGCTGATATTGGCTGATCACAAATATGCCTATATATATTGGTTTAAATATGTATTTTGTCCTTGTTTCAAGGATAATATATGTTGTGGTAGGCCTATTTGTCGTTTATACATTAAATTGCAACATTTATGGTGAAAACGGATATTCTACTTTTCATTATGATATCCTGTGTATTATATCATTGGGCTGTAGTTTGGGTTCATTGAACCTGAGTTACCCCGTACACGTAGCCTGTTTTTAGGCTGTGTGTGTGTGTGTGTGTGTGTGTGTGTGTGGCGCTCTCTGTTGGCGAAGATAAACACTTGCAATGATACTAATATATTGTATTATACATTGTTATAATAAACGACAAAATCAATATGCTTTCATGCTTATGGTATACTAAACACAACACATATCTTATCAGTATATGTTTTTTTACAAACAGCCGGTCACGTTTTCTCTTCAGGCACTTTCTAGGACCCCTACGCGACTTGCGTCAAGCGACGTCAAGCTGTTTAAGGACCCCAAGATGTCCATGCTTGCTGAGCGTACGTAAAAATTGTCAGACTTTTGATAGATATTTCCCCTTTATCTTTCAAAATAACAACATGTATCTTTGTGTATTGTGTTCTCTTACAACACTGCTACCTGCTGACCAAAGACTTTGTTCCGAAAGTATTCTGTATTTTCTACTTGTTAAACTATTCGAGAAGCTAACGTTAGCATTAGCATAACTACAGCAGACTGTAAACCAACACGTGTTTCTGCATCTTAACTGCAGTAACTTGCTATTACCTCATTTTAGCTTACTGTGTTGCCCTTAATGGCCCAATATTTGTATTTATGTGTGCTTTCTTTCTATTAAACGTATTGTAAGCGATGGCAGATTGTTCTCTCAAAGCATGGCTTCCTGGTGTCTTTATTCTCTGGCAGTTGTCAACCATTGTGTATGACACCTCAGGGTGCCGGTTATTATCTGGAACACAATCTGAATACTGAAAGGTTTTGAAATCACTGCTAAATGGCACAGTTTGCAGCGAGATCGGGCTACTTCTGTTTTAACACAACCTGACTACACAGTATACAGTTTGGGAGTCTATGTAATGTTTTGTTGGATGCCTGTTATGTGATGATGATGATGATGATGATGATGATGTTGCTGCTCTCTCTTTCCAGCCCGCAGGAAACAGAAGTGGTCTGTTGACCCGAGGAACAGCGCCTGGAGTAAAGATGAGTCCAAATTCGGCCACAAGATGCTGGAGCGAATGGGCTGGTCCAAGGGCAAGGTGAGATGGATCAATTGTTGTGATTTCTTAAAAGATTTGACAGTGAATTTATGAGCTGATAACACATTTATGTCCTCTCTTTTCACGTTAAGGGCCTGGGCAGAAGTGAGCAGGGCTCCACTGACCACATCAAAGTTAAAGTTAAAAACAACCACTTTGGTCTCGGAACCAATGCCAGCCAGGAGGTGAGCATATTCAACACTTTTTGACGCAAATCTTAAATTAAATACTTTTGTCGCTCTGTTAATTTTTTTCTCCATTTTCATGAAGGAAGGATTGTAGCACTTATTGCATTCGTATTAGTTGTTGCACTTACTGTATTCGTATCAGTTCGCTGCACTTATTGAATTCGTATTCGTTTACTGCACTTATCCTATTTGTAGTAGTTTGTAGCACTTATTATATTCGTATTAGTCTGTTGCAATATTGTTTTCGTAGTAATTTGCCTCTGCACTATACCTTTGCTCTGGTTTATGCTCTTAGATGCTTGTTTAAGAAAGGAGATGCACTTATGACTTCTGGTGACTAGTAGTTCTCTTGAATACCTATGTTGAATACACTTCCTGTAAGTCGCTTTGGATAAAAGTGTCTGCTAAAGGACTGTAATGTAATGTAATGTAGCAGGGCTGTGCTATTAGACCGCATTAGTTTTAGGTAGCGGTACCTAATAAACTGGCAACTGATCGTAGAAGGCCATATGTATATCTCTTAGTTTTTTGGAAATGTCTTAAACGCTACAAAGATATGTTATTATCAATCTGAATTCTTTTGAGTTGAGATCTGTTGTTTTCACAGGATAACTGGATCGCACACCAAGATGATTTCAACGAGCTTCTTGCTCAACTGAACAACTGCCATGGTCAAAACAACAACCCTGGTATGTACAAACGTCAGTGTTAAGATGTGAAATGTGCACCACTGGTAACAACCAGGTGGAGAATTTATTTGTGGTGGTCGACTTCATTAGATGTTATGAACAAAACAGTGTAACTTGTTCTTCACACACCAAACATACCTGTTACGTTAAAGAAAATGTGTGAATAGATTTTTAATATTAAGCGAAAAAACAAGGTCTGGTGGGTTATCGCCCCTTGCCACATCATAGCTCAAATTTGTATCTATATTTATTTGTTACATTTTGTATAACAAAGTTAAAAAAACAATGTTTAAGTCAACCTTGATGCTGCCTTACACATAAAAGAATGATCCCAGTCTCCACACAGTGAGGCATACAGCTTATTAATTAAACAATGGTATCGGATCAGTACTCTTTATTGGCCAATACCCAAAGCCCAGGTATCTGTTTGGGTATCAGGACTGAAAAAGTTGCATCAGTGCATCCCTAATGTAAGTTACTATTGTTGATCATACGTGTCCAAAGATTTTGTAATCTCATACGTATTTGTGATTAGATTTCTTTTTCTCTGTAATTTATGGGAAGTAATCTAGAAATAGGCCATGTTCTTAATGTGCCATAAATGACTCACACTGCTACTGCATTATCTACAGTTGAAACATGATGTGTATACTTTCTCTAAGGTGTTACCTTCCCACTTTGGCTCTGTTTCAAACTACATGACTACACCTAAGTGCAGCCTTTTCTGTGATTGTGGTCCATGTATTGGACAGTAGAGGGTGCTGCACTGCAACATTTAGGAGAGAAAACGTTTCGATAGTCACTGTCACACAATGAATAACTTCACTATCACTGTTCTGGGAGATAAAGCACATTACTGTTTTATGTGGTGGTGATAAAGAAATGCTGTTCAATGCTCATCTTAAAAGTGTAACTACTGGTGTCTATATTATTCTTGTATTTGTTTCATTATCTATAGCACCTCCACCACCAGAGGAGCCGAAAGGCTTCAGCTTGGAGGAGAAGTCCAAGACCTCCAAAAAGAGGGTCCATTACATGAAGTTCACTAAAGGTGAGTTTTTCTTTTGGCAGCGGACAGGTCTTTACAGCAGCAGACAGAAAACAAAGGGATAGAAATAGCTCAAGAGGATGCCTTTTGTGCACACAGTGTTTTTTCTTCTTCTTATTCTCAACAATTATTACATTGATTACCTGAAAACTGTTTCTGTAGTTTCATGTAACAAACTCAGCCAGACTGGATCAACTGCTCATCACATAGTAAAAAGTCTGCCCGGAAAATGTATCTGTGTTTTAGATAAAGTTGTTTCAGGTCAACGTGTACTGATTCAGGCCCGGCACCTTTTTTTCTACTAAAGTGTGTGCCTCTACTATTTCTTTTTTAAAAAAATTTTTTATTTTTTTTTATTCATACAATCCACCCAGACAGACAGAACGCCTCCTTAACCATTCGTTGAGCCCTGTGCACTTGGCTCAGACCACAAATGCTGATCAGAGCCCTGTCAGGCTGTGCTGGGTCACTTGGCCCGGTCAGTGCTAGGGGAGGTTATTAATAACTCTTCCCTTTACTTTCATTACTCCTTTACAAGTCAGGAAGACAAAATTGGCTGGTCAAGGCCAGTGCACTGATAGGCACGAGGAGGAATTTGGTGTTCAGGACCACTGGAGACCGAAATGAATAACCACTAACCCATAGTTTACTTAAGCATGGAGCATAGTTGAGTGATTACAAACACAATGTCGTAATAGGATTGTCAAGGAATTCATTAGTAATGGTGTTTTGATGTTGAATGTTAACGTTATGTTGCAATACTAAGATGATATTAGTCTAAGTTCTTTAGTTCTTTTTATTGCAGTAATTCTAAAAGTATTTTTGCAGAAAAGTAGTGCAAGCTCATCATTAATCAACATGTGTTTAAAGTATTTACTCTATAATCGTTTTTGTTATTGGGTTCAGATTTACCTCATCAGGTCAATACATGGGAAAACAAAATCTCAACTCTTGCCTCACCTGGAAGAGCCTTTTCTATTTTACGTCATTCAATAGCAACTTCCTGTTTCCTGTTTGGGGCATCTGGCATGTCCATTTACTGGCCCCCCAAAAACAACACCTCCCAGAGGCTGTGTGACCCATTAGATGACCCTGCCAGATAAAATGTGGCCTTCGTCTCTTCCCCCAGACCCTCTCACCCTGTTTTTGTAATCTTAATTTGGCAGGGGACAGAAAAAGACTTTGTCCCTGGTGGATTGGATGCACCATACACACTAAAGACATGGAGTACAGATATTAATGCGGGGATGATTTTCCCCCGGATGCTCCCTTTTTCTGCTCTCCGTCTCTATATATACTTTATTGAAGTCAAACATCTAAAAGTTAATTTGGTATCAATGTGAGACTCTTCTGACTGTTGCAGAGGCCCCCTTTGCCTTAGTTGGTGTCCCATAATAGGAGTCTGCATCCAGCTTTGATTATGAATACTTCCATACCATCTCTTACCGTACATTATTAATGTTAAATGTTATTGCACGGCACCATTTAACATACTTGCATTGGAACTTTTGATATGTGAGCAACTAAGGTTTTTGTGTTTTAAAGCATATCATTAAGGAACGACGAGAATGATGTTATGCTAAAATCTGTTCAGTAAAAAAAATGATCAAATCTTTATGACTACAAAATATTAACCCTGCACTGTGAATCCCACCAAACTGAACTCATTGAATTGCTTCACTTCTATTTTGACCTCTGCATCCATATCCACCTCTCGTCTAACCCCAAAACAGCCTCAATGACCCCATGAACAGCACCGAAAACAATACCTCAAGTCCTCCTGACATTTTGACAGCCACATTTGTCTGTTGTTTATGACAGGACATTTGTGTCGACTGTGAACTTGGGCCTCTTTTAGCGTCTTTGCATTAGGGATACACTTGTCCTCCAACCTGTCGCCAGCTAATTAATTCTGAACCCCCAGGACCTTTTAGATTCTAATCCGTTCGAGGAGAACCCTTCCATTATCACCACCAGCCGTTCATGAATGTGGAGGGAAACTAAAGGGCAGGTAACACCTGACCCTGCTACTGTTTGTTACATAAGGTTATTTGAGATCCACTCTCTTCACTATCTTTTATTTTCTCAGACTTTCAGAAAGCAGAACAGGAGGCAGTTTATGGGAAATGCAGGTGGGAATGTTTTTCCTCTGGAATTTTAATCTTGAGCCAGTTTGTTGCTCTGAAGGCATTAGAAGCGTCTATAGCAACTCAACACCCCTTTAAATTGTTTCCACTCAAAAGAGGCGTTAGCTGTTGTCATGCAACTGAAGGGACGCTGGCATTACTCGTTTGTCCATAAACGATTCATAACTTGATTGGGAACTTGAGAGCTGAGTGTTCCGCCTGCCATAAGTGATCTGACAGGCATAAACTATCAGTACAGTTTGACCGTGAAACTGTATTTTTTTTTATTTTTTTATATTCTTTTTATGTAGGAAATATTTATGGTCCTCTCATAATTATATTAGACTTCTACAAGAAGTATTATATTAACTGATTTATGTATTTCTCTATCCGTGTCCTTCTGTTGACATTGCCTCATTGTTTCCTACTTGTTCTCTGGATCAGCATGGGGAACCAAAAAGTTACCTGGCAACATATAACCAGCCACGCCTGTTTGCATGCCTCCGCTGACTGCTGTAATGCCGGCTCCCCTCCCTGTGAAGCCGTTGCCAAGTGAGGGCTCGGTAATAGATTTAATGTTGTAAGCTTGTTACATGAGAGGTTGAAAAGTTTAGAGATCTGGCAAAGGTCAAGCATGGAATCTACCATTTCAAAAAAAAAACTGATTTCATGTCAAGAAATAATATGTATTAGTATATAAGTCTATAACATGGTACTAAATTCAATGCATTGCTGCTTAAATCCTAGGCTTGTCTCGTAATTTATTAGATGATCGGTTAATTTGATATGTAGACTGTAAAACCTTTGATGGAAAAATAAGAAGTTGTGGCTACAAAAGCACCTTAGAACCTCCCCAACATCTCCTTCTCCGTAGCAGCCTAGTCCTCCTCCTTACTCTCTCCTGCTTTTTTTTTATTTTTATTGATATCCTGTTCAGGCTGGTTCCCTCACTGCCAGCAGCTGAGGATTGATGGCCTTTGTTTGTGGGGAAAGGCACCAAAATCTCCGCTGCTCAGGTCCGGGACCTACGGCATAAACCAGTAACCCAGTTTTAATTGCTACCTCCATCTATCATCTGTCACGGCAGCAAGGGTGGCTGATGCAGAATTTAACTACAGCTCTCCATCCGTTGCTCTATGTGGTTGGCTTTATCTTCAGTCTTGGGGGCTTTTTTTTAAACAAAACAGATTTAGTCATTATAACTCTGTAAATGAAAAGGTTTATAGAAAGCATGACAGACCGAATAAACCGTGGCCCATCACAGAGCTGAAGAACTGAGGAATACATGTCTTATATTGTGTTTATTGTTCTCCAGAAATATCCCATCTACCTACAGTTTAATGTTCAATACTTGTTACATTATTACCGGACAACATTAATCATATTGGCCTTATTTGTCAAATTTTTGTATTTCTCTGTAAGGCCACAATGATCTGTTGGTCTGGTTCGGCTAGTTATCTGTACTGACAGTTGTTGCCATTTCAACTGTGTCCCTGGTAACCAGCATGTATTTACTAACACTTTCCATGGCACGACAGCAGCGCACATGCTTCATCCTGCGTTATGGCATTCGGCCACCTTGTAAACGCTTGAGCCCCTTTTTTATCAGAACGTTGTTATTTGCACTTTCACCTGAAAGCCTGAGAATTTTGACAGGCACTTCCTCATCCAAAGCGCAGAAAGGTCGGATTGGGCATAATTTTACATTTGACCCGAGTTCACTAGATGACAAACACCACAGGCATTTATTTTAGTTTTCAACATACTTTCTGGGTTTTACTTCTTAGACCTGCATGTGCAGTGACTTTCAAAGCCAAGAGCAGGGGAGATAGAGGTTTAAAAGCAATAAATAACCAAATGTTATCAGAGCCCCACTGAAGGAAGAGGATGCAGCTGTACGAACAGGACCTGGGCTTGAGACAGGCGACTGTGTGCTCCAGGAGTCTTTGAGGCCTGGCTTGAAAATGGGAATCCGGAGGCGTGGCGTGGCAGACCTTGTCGTTGGTTTATTTTTCTTTGCCGTTTTATCCCTGAAGCAAGAAGCAAACCACGCAAACCTCCCCTTTCTTTGCATAAGATACCCCCACGCATGCACGCACGCACGCACGCACGCACGCACGCACACATTCTTTCAACTGCAACCATAACAGGTTGCCCTTTAGATATCTTCGTTTTAGATTTATTTATTTTGTGTGTGTGTGAAAATGTGATTGTTTGGGATTACATTTTGGTGCATTTGCAAAAGTAAAACCAACTAATCCTTTTTTGTGTGCATTGGTAGTTTCTGTGACATATTATCCAGTTGTTTGAGTTATTCTTTTTCTAAATGCCTTCATAAAAGAGTCCAAAATCAAATGGTTTTAAAAATGATTTTTAAGTTGCCTAATGATTTTGAAATATGTATTTGTTTTTTTCTATTAAGGAAAAGACCTGTCCTCCCGTAGTGAAACAGACCTCAACTGCATCTTTGGGAAGAGAGGAAGATCTACCAATCAACAAGAGCAGGTAAAAGGCTTCAGGATAAGTTACATTATCCACAATTAGATAAAACATTTTTACTTGCCTTGAAGTTGAATATAGGCAGTCATTTTCCTAGTTTCCATCAAAAAAAATCTTCTTTTTTGTCATTGTTTTAATTTAATAAACAATATACTTGCAAACACAGAAACCAAAATACATTAAAAAAAATCCTAAATGGTTTTATTTCTGTCATAAAACAACCTACAAAAAACACTTATCCAAACATCAGCAAAAAACAACAACAATCAAACATAAGACAGAATCAATCCAGCATGACATATGGCCATGCAGAAACACAAAAGGAAACAAATCAACTATAAACAACTTAAAACAAACAAGTGTAATGCAAGTATGTGAAGCATGACTCATGATATAAGATAAGATAAGATAATCCTTTATTAGTCCCACAGTGGAGAAGTTTGCAATATAAATAAACCTAAAAGTTAAAACAACTTTCAAACCATATTTCCAAAATGTGTACACGTGAACTGTCTGTCACAATCAGTTTATGATCAGACACACTTGTCTGTCTTTTTTGTGTAGTAATTATATCTAAAATTACAAATATGATCATGACTATTGCCTGTAATATGAGTTTATTACAAGGATTTTCATCAGGAACAAATGACTCTTTTTGTAGTGAAACAGTCATTATCTAAACTGAGAGGGCCTGTGAACGCTCTCGACCCAGTCAATGTCAAGTGTGAACCGAGGGAGGAGCTGGCGTCCCTCTAGCCAGGTGGCTCGAGCTTATTTGCCTCTGTCTTGGTAATTAAGGTTGACCACTGGTGCTGATGCCTCAATCATCGCTGCAGTATTATGTGATCCATGTGCTTCTACAGGGCCCAGCTCCGGAACAGCCCGTGGCCCTAGATTAGCCACGGCACACCGTGCAGCTTTCACACCGCCGACAGGCCACTGATGGCGGCGAGAGCACCTAAATCCAGTTAAGGGATTTGCACTCTTACCCCCTGCTCCTCTCTCCGCAATCCCTCTCTTCTCTCCCCCTGTCTTGGAGCGCTCACATCAGGTAGCTTCTAATGCCAGAGGGCATTATTAAAGGCAAATCAAAAATCGGGATGAGGTGTGCGGAAATCTGAAATGATGACGCTTGCAAAAAAAAAAAGTTCGCTTTTGGCGCTGGTGGACGGTCACTTCAAACGTCACTTTGCCATTTGGCGTTATGCTGGCTCTCGTGCTTTTTGAAACGTAGCTTACAGGCTCAGACAGGTGCAACTTACATTTCATGCTCAGCAAGTTTCTTTGGCTTACTTGTCAAAAACAAAACCTTACTTGTTATTGAATTAACCAGCGTTTAGTCTGTTCCATTGTTATGGTCTTTTTAGTTAATTGAAATAAAAATCAGAGTTTGAGTTATTAGAAATTAAAAACAAGTATCTGCTAATGGAACTTGTGTACCGAAGGCACAGTTGCATTTATTTATAAATACGGACAAATAAAATCATCATGTTAAATAAGTAAGCACATAAGTATTAGCATTAAAATTGCAATAGTCCCACCAATAAGATTTCTAAATACTCTTTCACATACTCTTTTTGAGGGCTAAAAGATGGGACTTTTTCTGACTTTCCATGAAAATAAACTGTGGGTTATTTTAACAAAGAAAGGAGAATTTTCATAAGCAGACACAGAACTTCTATGTTTTATGATTTAATAAATCTTAATTTTATAAAACTAGTATTTTTTTGTGTCACAAGTTCTGCTGACTCCATACAGAGAAAGCAGGACAAAGACAAATGTAGCTTTTTGTACGCAAAGACACAGAAAAGCCTCTTGCTGGCTTCCTCCGTTTATCTCGAGCATTTGGCTTGAAGAAATTGGCATCTTAAAATCCATAAATTGCACGAGGAAAAACCTTTTCTATTCCCGCGCAGGTGCCGAGCCATAACATCACAATGGCTGCTGCTCCCTTTGCTGATTAACATTGGAAATGCAAGCAATACACACCACCATTTTCTCCCTAATCGTTTGGTTATGGGTTGTTATTTTTCAGCCAGGAGGGACACCATTGACCATATCGAAAACGCTGAACACAATTACAATGGCATCCCATGAGGCCTTGTGTTGAAGCCCAGCAACGTCTGAGGTTGCTGGGAAGAGGTAAAGAGGGTGATGGACCAATCAAGCTCTAGGCATTGTCCAGAATCTCCTGCGACGCTGCCAGTGACCCTCAGTGCACCCTGAACTGTGCTTACAGTACTCCACCGTTACTGTTGCGGCACAAAATACGCTCTAAATATACGAACATGCAAGAATCTCAGTACCCTCAAGAGTTGTATTCCTAAGTAGTGATTATATCAACATTAAGGGCGCTGATTTAGTGGCGAAATCAATTGGCATGGGTTTGCAGCAGTCACATTATCACTCGTATGCATCTTGACATGGTGAGGCCTGGAAACCCGACCAAATCTGGATCGGCTTCTCCAGAACCGCCCTCCTTCCCGCTCATGAATCTCCCAGCTCTTCACCCACCACCCACTGCTCTCCCTCCAGCCTCCCTTCCACCCATCCCACACCGCTGGGGTTTTCCTTCCTCAGCAGTGATGTGCTTCCTGCTGGCCTCTTATCGCTGCTCACAACGCTCCCTGAAATGCAGACAGACAGACGCGCACACACACACACACACACACACACACACACACACACACACACTCGGCTATCCCACATGCTCCCGTTCATCAAAGGCGGGATTGGATGTGTTGAAAAGACCAAACGAGCACATGGGACAGATTATTAACCCCCCTCATATTAATTGGTCTCATACTGTAAGTTTCCTCCACTATTGTGTTTCACCTGAGCTAGTCTTTTAAATAATATTTTGGTGTAAAACCTCCTGGCTTAATGTTTGGTTAAAATACCCCCCTTTAAAATGTTAAAGATAACTCATTTTAATGTATTTTTATAAAAAGAAAATGTCTTTCAGAGTTTTTGAAGAGCTTTTTGATATTCTTTAAACAACCATAGATGCACTTGGATGCATGAGGAAAAATATCTAAGACCTAAGTATTCTAGCCAAGTGATATGAAAACACCAAATGTTAACGTATGACTCCTCAATAGGATTAAAACAAACAAAAAAATGATTGAGAGATAATCGTCAGACGTTTAGCATCAAGGTGATAGTATTAGTTTGTTGCACTTATTGTATTCGTATCAGTTCGTTGCACTTATTGTATTCGTATTAATTTGCCTCTGCACTATACTTTTGCTCTGGTTTATGCTTTTAGATGCTTGTTTAAGAAAGGAGATGCACTTATGACTTCTGGTGACTAGTAGTTCTCTTGAATACCTATGTTGAATACACTTATTGTAAGTCGCTTTGGATAAAAGCGTCTGCTAAATGACTGTAATGTAATGTAATAGTAAGTGGTGGTTTTGTGCTGGACTGGATTTTATTGAATTTAAATAGTGAAACACCTCAATATTTTCCAGGCCGGTTAAACCACCAAAACAAAATTTTGACATTAGTAAAAAAACATATAAATGAATACACACATTTTCGACACATTGATTGTCATCTACAAACCGTGATCTACAGAATAAATGGATGACCACCATTTCACCCACAACCTCATCCCCCCATTCAGTGTAGCCACCTGAAAATGTGTGCTTAAAACCATTATTTACACTCCCCAACCAGTAAGGGTTACCAAGTTGTGGTGGAGCACCTGTCCATCCACACGGCTCTCTGTTATCCATCACCCATCCCACGCTTGCAACCCCCCCCCCCCCCCCCTCCATCTCCCGCTTCCTCTTGTTCCCCTCAACACAATTACTCACAGCATGACAAACGACAGGCTCTCTCTGCCGAGATATCAAAAAGCCCCGGCCACTTCTAAATGAAGGCACTTTGGCAGCCCTGTGCTCCCCGTGCTTATCGGCGGACGTGCAGTGCCCCTGGCCGTCCTGCGTCCCCCCTCTCTCTCCTCCACCTTCTCCACCGTCGTGCCCTCCTCAGGGGGTTTAGTTAGGGGAGCCACATGGAGGGCCAGCCCGGCTTGATTTATCTCCCTTGCCCCTCTGCCCGACCACTCAAGCAGGCCGAAAGAGCCGACGAGGCTCCAACGGGCCTCAGCTAGAAAGCCCGGCATTAGCTGAAATAAACCATTCTGCCGCCCAGTGAAAAATGTCCTCTGATTGGCTAATTAATCAGTCAAAGGGGAGCGACGCGGCTGGTGACTTGAGGGACCCAAGCGGGCGACCGCAGAGGGCCTGCTGATAAATAGACTCCCCGCCGATTCATATATCAACAAAAGTTAGTCATTTTTTAAAGCCGCCAGCTCAGATGAAAGTGGAAGCGAGCCGTGGTTTTATTTTTCCACCTACATTTGCTACTACATTTATTTTTTTTGGGGGGAGGGGTGTTTTGAAAAAGATAAAATTCCAATTTATCATCTTTTTTAATTGTTTTTTTTTCTTAATGTTAAAGCCTTTAAAAAAGTATGACTGTAAAATGCCATGATTTAGATTCGATTAGAGTCATTGAAACAAATGTTCGAGAAAATGAAATTACATCAATATTTCAGGTTTTTCATTAAGTCTTCCAGATATTGATTTTGTGAGGAATCTCCAGCATAATCTTTAATATAATTTTACTGTAGCTTATTGCAATCGTCCAAATTATATTTTCATCTTATGATTCAGCTTCTTTATAAGTGCAGTAAAAAAAAAAAAATAGAAATGTCCATAATTAATCACGCTTTACGGTCAGCAGATACGGCGATATTATAAACCTCAAATTGTTACATCGCCCATTTCTTTACTCCTTAAAAATGTCATGGAAGAAAAATGGTTGAGTATAATTTGATACAAGGCTTGTTTTGACGTCTGAACCCTCCAGTCAGACAGTCGGTACGGCTCACCCTGCTCTTGGGTCAGCGTGACCTTTGCGGCCTCTCCCACTCCCACTCACGCTCAGGCACAAAGGGCCGAGGATCAGGCCTCTTCGGGTGGCACCTGTTGCAAGTTTCTCCTGCCTACGCGTCGTCCGCATGAAGGATCGCACGTCAGCGGGGGCTCCCCCGATACCGCCGTCTTAAGGAATATGGGGCAGGGGCGGCGCGGTTTGGGGGCTCGGGTGTTTGGCAGATGTGTCGGCATGGCGCCAGGGAGCCGATGGGCGGAGTCGAGCAGAGAAACTTTGCTGACAGCGCAGAGGCAAAATGTCTTTTCGCTGAAGAACGTGTCTTCAACTCAGGTTTCACAGGTTATTGCTCAGTCAACAGTGACGTGAGGTAGGGTTTAATTGTTATTTTTGAAAGTGTGCCAACATTTTCAGTAACTGGCCCAGTTGTTGAAGATGAGGCATAACATGGTTCCATTAACATATCTTTAGTTGCAATCATTTAAGACAAAAAAAAAAAACTCAGTTTAATTGCATCTTAACTTTATGCAGTTAAGCAGATTGACAAGTGTTTTACAGTTTCTTCTTCCATTTCTGTTATTTTTGAATCTCTACATTTGTATCAAGCTGTTATATTAACTTGTATTCCTGGTCAACACTAACAGTTTATTCTTGGTATACATTAGCTAGATGATTCTTTATTTACTTTATTCTTTATTTAACTTTATTTATTTGCTGAGTTCCGCTGCATTGAATAATTGACAGTATAAATAGAAATACGGCACCGAGGCAGAGATTTTCTTTTTGTCTCAGTTGTCCATCGACCTTATCATAAATCCGTTGAAAGGGGTTTGCCGGTGTAAACGTGTGTTGTCGCATTGTGGTTGGAGCAGTTTGAATGGGCCAGTGCACTCATGCAGGGTGAAGGCTTTATTGTGAAACCGAAGAGCGCTAATTCATTCTCAGATAACATCTAATTGCCTCAATCAAAAGCTCTCCCTTTCTTGAGCGTGTTTGTTGACAGGCCCGTTTGCTTCTACCGCCGAAAATATCAAGACCCGCCAAGCGACCCCCCCCCTCACTCCACCCCCTGCTGCAAAGACACACACATGCACACATTTACCACCTACCTCCCTGGCAGTTCTGTGGACTGCTCCCTCCTGGCATGCCAGCTCGCTGACACTTACAGATTAGCGCAGGACAAAAAAGAAAAAGAGGGCGTCCGTCTCTTAGTTACGGGCCTAAGCTAGAATACATGGGGCCAGGGTAATTACCGCCTGGTGAAGCTAACCGCCCAAAGATTTCCAGCCCTCTCGGCTGTTTACAGCCGCCGACTACCATTTAATCACTGACTCTTTAATCTAATAAATCACAGCTGGGGAAAATAATCACTGTATCTTCCCTCTCTGGGGTTGGGGCGGTGGGGGGGGGTTACCCATGCACTTGAGGGGGGCATTGTTGGCAAGCGTTTGCAATGTTGAACAAGCACAGGGCCGTCATGCTGCATGCATAATGTGGTCTTCATTTGTTACTTATGATAAACGTTCTCGCACCGGGCACAAAGTGCAATTTTTCAAACCCCATTTTTTTTTTTTTGTGTGTGTTTTGCTTTAACTACACACAGAAAGTATGCCTTTAGCAAAAGTACAAGCTTTGTGGAAGCTTCCATGTTTGGCGTTTAATGTACTTGCGCTACATCATTTTATACTTTATTGTTACTTTGTGGAAATTTGATTTCCGCAGAAAAGGAAGTAAAATATTAGGATCACATTGGAGGGCAGTGACATTATTTTAAAAAGTATTGATGTCAACGGAAGGGTTGCTTATTTACCAGAGAATGAAGCATCCACCTGTTTTGCTGTCCGCCCACATCAGGCCCATGAAGGATGGGCTGCTGGACTTGTGTGCTCATCAGGGAGAGACAGCTGGCTAATCAGGGCCTGATCCATAGACCTTGACTATCGCCAAATTTATTATTGTGGCAGGACAATGAGGGCACACTCATGCAATTACATTCCCAACCAATATTGGCTAGAAAATATTGGGGAAAAAAACGGCAAGTAATGCAAACAGGCAGTTTTTAGGAAAATAAAGAGGCGACTGCAGCTTTGTCAAATGCTAATTAAGATGTGAGCCAGGAGGTGACTTAATGCCTTTTGAAAAGCTGATTAATAAGACACATTTATCTTTAAGTTGTTTCATAACTTTTAGTAAATCTAATACGAGTGAACTTATCAACTTTGCATTAGAATCTTTTCTTCAGTTTTACACTACTGCATGAGATTTTTTTTTTCTGACTGATTGACAGTGTACTACATATAACCAGTCAATTAATTGTCAATTATTATTATTTTAATCCTCATACTCATACCTTGAGGGGCTGGTATTACATGGGAACACTGACCTTTGTTTTGGAGCTACCATGCAATGCCCAATTAAAATATACAGTCAACGAGAACTAACCCCTCCTTATAATCTAATGGGGGTCTTAGCCAGGTTTTAATATGTAATGATAATACATTTATAGTTATATAGTATCTTCTTTTCCCTGAAATTGTTAACCAAAAATTGAATGTGACTGTTGGGAAATGCATAAAACATTCCCCAGTTTACACTGTTTACATGTTGTAAGTAATCACATTCACTGGTTTTATTGTGCAACAGGAAAACAGCTGCCAAAATACCAATGAACAATGTAATGTAATTTGAAACGGAGACAATAATTAACCATTCGAGATGGTGTAACTAGCAAATGTTTAATGTTGAGCCATATGACAGCCACTTGTTAGCCTTTAGTAGGGCGAATGAAAATATTATTATAGTTTATATTATAGTATTATCGTTTCAGTTAATGAAAGCAACCCTGAATGGCAGCGTCAAAAAGAGGGTTGTTATATTTAACTATATTTCAGGGACATTTTACAGGTCAAATTCCTGTCCAAACCATCCTGCCACAACAGATCTACACCAGCGCTCATCTCTCTACAGATAATATATTAAACTATAGAAACACTATAGGAAATAACTAAAGGGCAATATTTTTTAAATGCAGAGCTGTTCAGCTCTTACACAAAACTGATTAAAATCGGACTACTTTCATTTATTCTTGTACTTAATAGTGCCCTCTGAAGCTGAACAATGTATAAAATACTTTTATTTTGTATTGGCAAAGTTTTAAAAGCCTTGTATTTGTAACGGAGCTAAGAACATCCCTAAAAGTATTGGTTCTGGAATTCTATCCTCTCTTTAGAAATAAATAGGCAAAAAGTAGCTTTACTTGCTACATAAAGTTTTCAGATCTAGTGAGGAGTCAATCAAAATTTCTCTGCCAATCACGTTGAGTGAAAAAAAGTTCCCCATGCACTCTAATGGACCTTTTCCACCATCCCTCTGCTGGCTTGATTGACTCTCCTCCTGAATATGTTGGCCTCAGTATCTTGGTACCTTGGCACATGTCTTGCCATTGGCTTTCCATCGGCTACATTAGCAGGGCGAGATAGAACTGGAGTGTCTTGAAGGAGGCGGCCTGTTGAATGTCTTCCCACCCTCTCCTTTTCTCTGGGACCCTCTGCGGGCCCTCCCTGTGTTCCCTGCCCAGCCCCAGCCCCCGCCAGGGGAGAGAGTGGAGCAGGAAGGGCCCGATAGCCAGCCAGACCGCTCCTCTGTCGAAGGAGCCTTATCTCAGAACTGCACACAGTGCACTGAGCGCATCCTTTTCCTGGGGTTCTGGGTCCGGGTGGAGGAGGAGGAGGAGGAGGAGGAGCAGACATGACTGGATATAGGTGTGTTCTCCAACCCCAACTGTGTTATGGCCTGGGACTACCTTTTCAATCATTCTTCTCTAGTTCCAGCAATTATGTAAACTCATTTAATAGATTATATATGGTTGTGTTCCTTTTTGAACAAATCCCATTGGAAACAATCTTTGCTCTTTTAAAATTTAGTTCAGCATTAAAATAGTAAAACGAGTTATTTTCATTTTTATTTATTTTTCATTTTTAAGGATCGCCATTACAAGAAAAAAATAAAAACCACTATGGCATTATTATCTTGTAGCATGACGCAATTTTACTTATCTACTATGCACTGTATATTTAAGAATATTCCGTTGGGCTTCAGTTCAATGAGTAAAAATAGTAAATTACAAACTATATAGAAATAAAATTATAGAAATGGACTGCAAACCTCTGCTGAAAAAAAAAACTATTAAGTTACCATCGAATACAACTAAACACATTCTGCATTTGTTTTATGCAGTAGTTGCCTGGCCATTAACAGTTCAGGAAAGTAGATTAGTATTGCAGTGATTGTATTCAATATTTCTTGATAAGTACATCGACATATTCAAACTCTTAAAGAAGATGATTTGTTAAAGTCCTGGTTAAGTAAAATCTGAGATTTGTTTTTTTAGCAAAGTATTTGCTGAAAACATTTGAAAAGACTAAACTATATAGTACTGAATTTTGGAGCTACATCAATATATTTTTCACCATTTTTGTGTTTAGGATTTTTAGGCAAAATAATAATAATAATTTTTGTCTCCTTACTGCTCTTCTCTGTGTGCCTGCCATTCGGGGTGCGCATGAGAGCGTGCTGCATGCGTGTTGTGCGTATTTCATAGGCTCCACCATAGCCTACTATGTTATAACTGTTGCGGCTGTTGAACGATGGATACATTGTTTTAATCGTCACAACCCTCGCAAAATTATTCACTTCATTATCTGAATTTTATCAGTTCGGTCTGATAACATTTGGAAAGTCTAGAAAAGATGCACAATTAAATCATTTTATCCCCATTTAAGTTGTCATAGGGTTAAACCCGAAGTTAGCTGGATCGGCCGGCTGATGTCTCTGATGCGGATGATCTGCCCATATGTGGTCAACCCTCACCCATGATAGGTTGTGATTTCAAAGCTGTCAGAGGACACGCCTCCAGTGCTTTTAGAGCAGAGAATAGGTTTTTTTTTCATGATTTTGAAACCTAATTCTAAATACTATTTCTTTTTTATTTCTTTATTGAAATTTGGCTTGGTTATAAAAAATAAAAAAAAAAAAAAAAAAAATTCTGTGGTGTGAAAAAGAACATTTTTTTTTGGTTTATTTTGGTATCATATTATATAGCTTTTTTGTGATTTCATTTTTTGTGTGATTATTGTAGTATTTTTGTATTATCATTGAGCTTTTATCAGGAAGATTTATTCTGGTCTGAGGATTTCGTCTCATGCCTCTGCTGTACACTAATGTAGTATGGCACTTACACAGAAAGTGTGAATGCCCATAGCAGCCTAGAGAAAATAACACCTACCTGGAAATAAGATCTCAAACATTACTGCAGAGTTGTTTCTTAGTAACATGTTGCCCTCAGCACTCGCCAACAAAAATCTCCAGGGCTGCCGGTAACGCTGACTGTATCTGGTTTATATCCCCACTGTACGTATGTTTTTCCTGTCGGATCAGGGTCTAATGGAGATCCCCAGGCAGAGAGGACGAACCACGGACCAAGCTCCTACTACTTTCCTTGATGAAGGAGATGTTTCTCTCAGTCACTCTCCTCTCTTTCCCCCCCTCGCTCATTCACCCTCTCCCTCTCGAGAGTAATTTCACAGGCAGTTCTAAAGTGGCCCCCAGCCATCTTCCCTAATCCCAGTAACATGTTGTTTGGCGCTGTCAGCTCTAAGCCACATCTCGTCTCTCCCAAGCAGAGAGGATGCCATTGTGCAGTAACGGGGAGTATAGATTTTCTCCGGGAAGTTGGAAAGTTTTGTGTAATGGCATCTCACCTGAAGGGCCTTATCCCCCCCTTGTTAGAAGTTGGGGTTCTTTCTAGTCTAGGTCTGAGGTGGCAGAAAACTTTGTGGTACGTCGGAACACCTGCCTTGTCATTTAGCCTCAATCACATGTTCATGACTGGGAAGCTTCTGAATCCATTTTATTGAGATGGAATACAGTCTACAGATTATGTAGTAACCCAAGAGATACTCAACTATGTTATACTTGGTCAAATCATGATGTTACATGCATAATTTATAGCATTAAAGAAGTATAGAACGAGGGGTATATTTGCAGAGCAATCATTTCTTACCATATTAATCAATATATTATGCCGCAAAAACAATGGTTAATTCCCAAATGGAAATATATTGACTATGAAGAGCCTTCTTGTAGGTTAAGACAAATAGGTTGAAGGGTTTCACTGAAGTCCCAGGTGGCTAGTTTGGCTTTTTTGGTCATCCTAAAAAATATATATATATATATTTACAGTATACGTTAAAGCCCAGATGTAGTAACGTCACTCCGCATTTAAGTCTATTGAAGGTCCCACAAGACCTGATCGGATCTGCATCCACATTGTTTTACCAGCCCATCAGTTAGCTTGTCCGTCTCAATCAGCGTCAAGGGTCAAAGTAGTGTAATCTGAATGTAAAAGCTTAAAGGCCAAACAATGAGGTGACTCGACATAACACCGTGTTTTCAATTCATCTCTAATCTGTAGGGTTTGAAAAAAAATGCCGTCCGCTTCACCATCTCCGAGGCGATGCACAGAGCTGCAGCATTGTTTAGTGCGACTCTCAGGAGAAGCTCCTGTATTCTTCTGGACAAATCATTATGCATTGAGTAGGCCATTAGGAAAATGAAGACAAATGGGTCGCAGGGGTGAAGTGACAAATTGTTCCTGCTGTAGAGTTAAAATCTGGACTGTGTTGTACTTCTCGGCTGAAAAGTAGTCCCTGTTTCATGATGTAGCCTAGAGGCTGGACAGATGAGTGTGAGACCGGCCGACTCAGATTGGAGACAGTTTAACCAAAAGGAAAAAAAAAAGGGGGGTCCTGTCTCTTTCCTCCTTTTTAACAAACACTGTCTAACAAACAGTGTTTTTTTTAAACAAAGGATTCACCTTCTAACTGCCTCACTGAAATCAGTAGATTTCTTTTTTGCTCCGAGGAGGTTCCACTCTAATCCCAAAATGGGTCGTTCTCTGACAGAAATTTGAGCATCAGATGTTGCTGTGCTTATTAGCAGACACACATCAAGGAGGTACACAAAAAGTCCTCAGAAACTGAAATCATCAAAGCTATTAACTGCACAATTGTGTTGTATAAAAGGTATTTTTGTTGTTTACCATTCAGAATACATAAAGTATGAACTGTTGTCAGGGTTTCATTTCTAATTGAATTCACCTTTTATGTTAAAGGAGAGCAGTTTACTTAGTATCAGTTTACTTAGTCTAATATAAGCATGTCCAAGTTCCTGAAAAAATGCTATCAGTCACAGTCTTGATTCACACATTTTAAATCATTTAGAATGTATCCAGTAAAATAAATGGAATAAATATGTGTAAATATAACTAAACCATATGAAAGGATTTCCTCAAGTGGTGTGCATTTTAATTTGTTTTTGAAGCAGTTCTGTAGTGTCACAATGTGAACTGAAAAAACCCAAAAACGTATGTACACTGTCAACACTTATGGTTTGTTTTTGGTAAGAGAGAGACGGCTGTGAAAGGACACAGCTGGATGTGTGAAGCTGCATTGTACTTAAAGAAGATGATGATAAATGTCACAAGTGACAATTAGGACCGGTGATGCTTATCTTAAGATGATCCTTTAACACCTATTGTTACCTCAACGTCCTATTTTGGACTCTTTTCACTCACCAAAATCTGCCTGGTTAATCTTTGCATGATGATTGACGATCACTTAAGCTCCTCGGTCCGCCATTGTTTGTGTGTATGTGTGTGTATTTCTGTGTAGATTCTCTATATGTTGCATTAAATCCTAACTGTCTTTCTCATGTGTGTTTTTGGTGTCTAGGAGAGCAACAGCAGTGATTCTCAGGGTGAGACGGAGGAGACTTTCACTCCTGCTGCCTTTGAACTGGATACAGAGACCATCACCAATACTGTGAAAAGTACTCTCACTATGCAGGAGTACTTTGCACAGCGAATGGCTCAGTTGAAGGAGGCTCGTGGACAAGGGCGGAGTACAGCACCCTCAACGGAGACCAACGAGACATCCGGTCCATCTGATGAACCCAGTCCCGTCCTCGTCATCGACGACTCGGAAGAGCCCAAAAAGAAAAAGAAGAAGAAGAAGAATAAGAAGAGCAAAAAGTCAGCAGATGACCTAGAGGTGGTAGAAGAGAACAGTACCGCCGCTCCCATCATCCTAATAGAGGACGATGAGGACGGACAGCAGGAGTGTTCGGGTAAAAAGAAGAAGAAGAGGAAAGTGGAAGAAAGCGATGGCGCTACAAATGAGAACTGTAGCTCCACCTCTGGTGTGGAGCAGGACTGTGAGGAGCTGCCTCCTTCCAAGAAGAAGAAGAAGCTTAAAAAACACCATCAGGACACTGAGCTACTAAATGGACACGGGCTAACTGAGGATCAAACTGTTGAATCTGAGGTTGTTCACAAAAAGAAGAAGAAAAACAACAGAGAGGAGGTGGACGATGTAGCCAAGGAGGAGCAGGTAGTGAAGAAATCCAAGAAAAACAAGAAAAAGAAACGTCAAGAATAGGATGGAATTGATAGAAATTGGCCTCCAATGCCATAAGTCCTTAATGCTTTATGGGACTTCGTACTTTTCCTATTATAAATATGACCATGGCGACGCGTGTTTGGAGAAATTGCCTTTTCCGAGCAAGTCAAATGTCTTGTACAGATACAATCTTATAACCTACTCAAAGAACACTTGAAGCTTCAGAGCTAATCCACAAACTTGTACTGTCGACATTGTTGTGTCAGGTGGTAAAATGCCTAGACTTACAGAAAAAGTTAAACATTTTTGGGAAATACACTTATTGACTTCCATGTTACTTTAAGACAGAGCCAGGCCAGTGGTTTCCCCGTTTTCAGTCTTAATGCAGAGCTAAGCTATCCAGCTGTAGCTTCATATTTGACGGAGAGACAAAAAACACAAATCTTTTGTCTAACCAACTCATCACTATTTATTTAGCATTCACAGTAAATTGTATTTTCTCGCAAGCAATTAGTTTTCACTACCTAATTCCAATTATTTTTGTCAATTTTGTATAAACGGAAGCCCACACACATTAGTCTCCTTGATGTGATATGACTTGACAAATATGAACTGATGAAATTTGAGGATGTTTTGCTAGAAATCTGAAAAACGTTTTTTCTGACACTTCATGAGCTGTAAGAAAACAGGCTTCGATTTGGAGCTTTAACCAGATGAAATCACTTTTTAAAATAAATCCAAATAGCAATGCATGTGTGTTTGATTGTTTTTTTCCCCCCCACCTCCATAGGTTGAGTGAAATGTAGGTGAATTTATTAAGAAAACAATGGTGATGAGAAATAGTTTTACTTCAGTCGAGCAGTGAGTACCGTATATCAGCTGATCAGCTGTAAAGGTAATCTAAAAATAACTGATATACACCTCCAAACACAGATGGCTTTTAAAACAGTCACCCTTTCCACGTCCAAATATGATTTGAGGTTACGAAATATTTTCTTTGACTTGACAGGCGAACTACCAACAAGCCAGTCTTGTTCAGCAACAAGTGGGTGGTATGAGTCAAAGGAGGTAAGATGAAACTAGAGCAGTCCAGTCTTTCTCGTCAAAACAACATAGCATTCCTCATCATGGTTAAAACAACCTGACTATAACTAACCATCTCAGTAGTTTTTTTTTTTCTTCTCTGTCCTGATACTGTAATCATGAGATTCGATTAAGTACTTTACAAAACCTTAACAGTCACAGAAGGAATATACTGCATATTTGTTCAACCAACATTTACTGAAATAATTTGCATATAATGATGCTGCTCATTTTTATAAAAAAAAAAGAAATGACCCAAAAGTAAACATTGGATGTATAGCAAGGTTATGTATGACGTGGAGAACAATCTAATAAAAGTGACAAAGGTTTAGCTTATTAACTGATTTGGATGTGTCCTTGCTTGAATTACGTTACCATAGGGAAACAGACCCCCTCCTTAAGTCTCCAGTAGCCACATGTCAGTTAAACCGAAAGGTTGGACAACAGCAGGCTGATGCAGTTTCTACCCACACAGCGATTAACACATAAAGCCATTAGTCATTTCAGAAACCCAAAATATGCAAATACGATGTGAAACTTTGCTCCCTCATATTGCCGGTCTGCTGTCCACACACTCACGAAAATGTTTACCAGCACACTGACTTCACATCACTGTGGCCCCTCGTCAGAACAGCACGGCCCTATATATCACCGATGTGGCCTGCTCTACTCACTATCTGTGGCTTCAGGTGCCGTATCCTGTTCCTGTGGAGGGAGGGAGGGGGGGCAAGTTTCACACAAAGCTAGAGCTGACACTTCAGTCTGATGGTTGAGGAGGCATGACCGACCAAAAGATGTGTATTACACTTTAACATTCATGTCTGCTGTGGATTCATTCTGAAGGGAAGGAAGTGAAAGAAGAGTTAAAACCCACAGTATCTGTCAGGGTACTCCTTCACCCATAAATACTACAAACCAAGACAACATCTGACCTGTGATCAGTAGCTGTGTTCAAGCAGTGTGTGTGTTCGTGTGTGTGTGTGTGTCTACCGTTGTTTGTGAGAGTGTGAGCTACTCCATGGCTGCAGCCCAAGAGTATCCTGTCAACAGGAACTCCTGGATTTGATATGCACCCGCCGCTGGCCACAGAAGGAAACTGATTGGTTTGTAGTGTGTGTTCAGTGGTTTTATCTCTTTTGTCGCCCACAGATGTGTTCAGAGGTTCCACATGGATCTGCACCTAAAGTGTTAAAAAGAGGACCTTTTCCCTCCTCTGAGGGAATATGGTTTAAATATAGGCTTTTGCATTTAGATGTTTAACAGGAATTACGTGTGAAAAATATATTCATAAAGCTTGCAAAATTCTGTTGAGTGTAGCTTATAAAAACAGGAAGAATAGTAGTTTATTTCTATTTTTAAATCTGAGTGTTGCTTCCTCATTTGTGTGGACCTTGACACTTTGACCTGCTTAGAAGTTTCAATGGAAATTTGAAAGCGTCACTTAACTAGTGCAGCTTGCTAGTAATGTTTGAGTAAACTGCCAAACAGGTTAGATAAGTTTGATGCGTTTGACAAGGGTTTCCTTGTTGCCAAATCCCTCTGTCATCACATCAGTTTACTGTGAAATAGACATGGATTTTTGTAATGGCTGGAAAACAAAAAAAAAATTCAGTTTGGCCCAACTCACCTAAACAACAATGAGTTTAGTTCGTTATCTGTCAGTGGAAAGTGTTGTTTTGTTGTGAGGCCAGTTTAAGTAGTTAGTGGTGTTGAAATGCTGCTCTCTCTCTCTCTCTCTCTCTCTCTCTCTCTCTCTCTCTCTCTCTTCCCTTTCACGGGGCTCAACTTGCAATCAAGGAGGAGCCGAGAGTCCTCCGGGGCTTCTCCTGGAACCTGCTCCTCAAATATAAAGCGCTCTCCTCATCCACCAGGAAAGACTGAATCATAACTCACAAGGAGGAGACGCTTCCTGAGCACATCTCTGGGTTGTTTTTGCCTTAAACTTGTCCTGATATCTGACTCCAGCCTGTATAGCTTTAGTGATCTAGTGAGTGTGTGAAACACTGTACTGCTGTATTTAAAATTTAAATTAAAAAAAAAAAAAAAAAAAAAAAGTAGTTCAGCTTTTTTAATCAGCACTCCAGTTTATCCTCAACTTGTCAGAGCGGCAGAGCGAGACGCGCATCTTAAGTTTGGAGAGGAGAACGCGCGCAGATGGCAGCCCTCATCAGCGCGTACTCGTCGTGGCCAGAGTCCTTCGAGTGTCCTCCGGGAGACGGGGACGCGCCCGACGGACACGGCCCGCACAGGACCCCCGTGGACAAGGCGCCGGAGCCGCGCATCAGGCGGCCCATGAACGCGTTCATGGTGTGGGCCAAAGATGAGCGCAAACGGCTGGCGGTGCAAAACCCAGACCTGCACAATGCCGAGCTCAGCAAAATGTTGGGTGAGATGAATTCATTTACGTGTTATTAATTCAGGTATTTTATGTATATACATATACATATTATTATCTTATTATTGTAATTAATATTAGTGTTTTATTAAGACATCCACACGCTTATAATTCCCACCAGGCCTCGGCTGTTTAACAAAAGTTTTAAAAGTTGTTTTTCAACGCCAAAAAAGTTAAGTGATAAAATCAAAATTATAGTAAAGGTGTTTAAGAAGAAAAGGAAACACATTGACGTGTTTAATCGTAGCCAGCCAAATGTTAGACCGAGTAAAATAATCACATAACTTCACAGTCATTATAGTATGAAGCGCTTCGCCAAAACCCCTCTGAATTTAAAAGGTAATGTCTCTGTAAAACCGTATAATTCGTTAAGACAATGGACATAGAAAAGGACAGAAATGTAGGATTTTGAGTTGGATTTAGGCCATTTGGATTAGTGTTTAATGTTAAGCTCAAAATCTGGCACTCTCGCACATCTGAAATCATCTTAAAGCCAATTCCAAAACAGCAATACATGTAAAATATGCTTTCATTATTAAAGGTAAAATCGGCACTTATGGTTATCTTTAAAAGGGCATTCATTACTTGAAGCAAAGTCCCTTAAAACGATTAAGAATTTAAAGGGAAGCTGAATATTGAGGCTGTGGTGAAAGTCTTAATACTAATGTTTTTTCTTTCATTTCTAGAGAACAAATCATGCACCTGATATATTAATGATACATTTGAGTTTTTGTTTTAAAGTAAAGGAATACTTATCTTAATATTGTCTGTTTTACAGTGCTTTTCAACCTTTGTTTTTATTGTTTTAATCCCACCATTACTCATAGGGAAATTAAACTCTTAATAATCCGATAAAGGAGTTTCAGCCTAAAACTTTAAAAATAATTTACAACATGATTATGTATATTTAACAAGTTGTAGAAGATTGATAGTGTGTGAGTCATTTTAATTTGGAGTCGGTTTAACAGACTTGAAATATGAAATTAAAAAAAGGTGCAATAATAAATTGAGAGCTAATCTATTGAAATTTATTTAAGATTTGAACTCAAAATCTGTCTTTTCTTCTTGCAGGCAAATCATGGAAGGCCCTGACTCCCCCTGATAAGAGGCCCTATGTGGAGGAAGCAGAGAGGCTTCGGGTGCAGCACATGCAGGACTACCCCAACTATAAGTATCGGCCTCGCCGGAAGAAACAGCTCAAACGCATCTGCAAGCGAGTGGACCCCGGCTTCCTGCTGAGCGGGCTGGCCCCCGATCAGAACGCCCTGCCCGACCAGCGAGTCCTCTGTCACCCCCTCGACAAAGACGAGGGCAGCCCTAATGGTATGCGAAGCGGCTTCTCTAGCCCCAGCCCTGTTTTGCCCAGCGTGAGGAGCTTCAGAGACCCAGCCGGTTCCAACAGCAGCTTTGACACCTACCCCTACGGTCTGCCCACCCCCCCTGAGATGTCCCCCTTAGATGCCATGGACCACGAGCATGTACCCCCCTCTTATTATTCAACATCTGGTAGCTCTTCCTGCTCTTCCTCCTGCCCAGATGAGCACCACCAGCATCAGACGCACATGAGCAGCCCTCCTCCGTACCACACCGACTACACTCAGACCCAAATCCATTGTGGGGTCACACATATGGGTCACATCTCTCACATGTCCCAAACTGGTGGTGGACTGATCCCTGGCCCTCCGCTGTCTTACTACAGTACCTCATCTTTCCCCCAGATCCACCACAGGCTCCATCAGGGCCACCTGGGTCAGCTGTCCCCCCCACCAGAGACACAGGGTCACCTGGAGACTCTAGACCAGCTGAGCCAGGCAGAGCTTCTGTGTGAGGTGGACCGCAATGAGTTTGACCAGTATCTGAACTCCAATGGGACCGGGTTTCATCCCGAGCAGGGCGGCAGCATGACTGTTACAGGACACATCCAGGTTGCCTCCGCGGCTCCTGCCTCTGCATGTCCCAGTAGCACCACAGAAACCAGCCTCATTTCGGTGCTCGCGGACGCGACGGCGGCCTACTACAACAACTACGGCATCTCATAAACTCAGTTACAGCACCCATTACACTTGTGGCTGATCAGAGACACTACAGGGTTTACAATGGGTGAAGACATTGGGATGATGTTGCACCTAGGTGCCAGTAAGGGAAAAAATGTCTGTGCTTTCGTCTGTAAATTCAAAATCCCATATTAGCATATACGAGCAAAATCATCCGACCATGATTTTAACCTGAACTGATTACTGAGCAAAATGATTGTCTGGAGCCGAGGAAACAAAGAACAATATGAAGAAAAAAGGGAGATGGACACCTCAGGGATGCAGACACAAAATACTATAGTATGCCACCTCCAGTTGTCGTGAAATTTCTAAACCAGAAGAACAATTGTAAAGACTTGTTGTCCACTTGTAAATGTCACCAGTTACTGTTGCCACTGCGGCATGTACAGATGCTCTTTAGAAGCTAATTTAAGTCCTTCGATGTTTCGCATAAACGCTAACTGTAATGTTATTATTGACGCTTTCCATTCGAATGTTTGTACTATGTGTTCTCTCTCTCTCTCATTAGTTTGGGAGTCTTACCTCAGTAGTTGTAATTGAATGAGGTCTTAGTTGGACATTTCTTATGCAATTTAACAAAAACGTGTGTAATGAAGAAAAAAGGCGTTTATACTTCTTCTCAAGTACTTAATAATATATAATCATAACCTCTACCATGAAAAATAATAATGGTAACTATAACTGTATGCTGATTTAAGTTTGTGAAAGACAATAATTTAAAATAAAGTTCAATTTTTATATAACCTACTTGCTACTTGGATAATGTGCCCACAGAAAACACACCACAACAAAATAATTATGTGTGAAGTATTGGGAATAACTGATACACTTGAAATGAAATATGCAACGGCAGATGAAACACATTTTCACTCATATACATACCACCTAACTAATACAAACAGATTCCTGAATTAAAACAATTAAAAGTCACGCCAAAGCTTTTCAGACACAAATGGGGGGGAAACGATGTGTGCTATTTTTCCATCTTTGAATTCCGTGTCACGCCACATCTATCTTTCGCTCTGTCTAGCTGTTCTACTGCAAGTGGCCCATTCTGACACCCACTCCCCCGCTTTCTTTTTTCCACCCTGCATCACATCATCCTTCTCCATCCGTCTCCTCTCGCTTTCATTTCATCCCGCTACAGAGGATTAGTGTAAAACAGGCACAGCCGTCGCCACCCGCCTCCATCCCAAACCTCCCTTTGTTTCCCCGTAGTCTTATTCTGGGTGCCATTCTTAGGCACACCGGACCCCACTTCCACCCCCACCCCCTCACCCGTGTTCTATCTTGCTGATGCAGACCTTTCGTAATCTGTGCAGAATAAATAAAAAAATAAATCCCAGGGCTTCGTTGACTGTTTTACACCCTCCTCATTTTTCTCTCTCTCTTTTTTTTTTTTTTTTTTTTTTTTACCCTCTCCACTCCTCCCCCCCCCCCCCTCTCACCCTCTCTGTTCTCTTGAATTTTTCTTTTTCGATAAAAGGAATTCAGGGGGCTTTTGACAAATCCTGGAGTCTGGCTGGTCTTCCTGCATTTTTTTGGGAACGGTTGAGTCGTGCTTCTTGTAAAGAGGATGTGGCGGAGGAGCGGTGTTTCCTGACTGATAAGGGAAAAGCCTCTCTCCGTCAGGATGTTTGGGCCTGGCTGGGCCCTGCATTAAAGAGCCAGAGAGAGGGAAGGGAACCCACTGTTCAGCAAGCGAGAGGAAACACTGCCGTGCTGATTAGCATCTTACTAACCCTTCTTTACTTAGCCACTATTTTTCAGGAGAGGCTTTGTAAACCTAGCCTGTCGTACCGTGACCACAGACACACCACAAACATCCATACAGTAATGAGCGGGTTTCTTACTCTGAAACCACAAATTAACACTTGATACCTGAACACTTAAGTACATATGTACCTAAAATGACCTTTCTTCGGCGCCCTATTTAACCGTGTGCTTTTGACGCCTTGTGTTTAAACTGACCGGTATGACAACATTCATCAAACACCAGTGTTTGCATCTGGCTGATGTCGTGTTCATTTCTTCGGGGGTTACATCATTACCCTTTGTGCCTGCAGGGTTCAAAACTCTGCAGAGGGTCCATTTGAGTGCGACCATATTTCGGACGTGTGAGCCGGACGGGTGGAGCCCCAGGCATACGGGGTGAGAAGTAGTCTTTGGGGCGCCATCAGCCCCTGAGTTGTCAGGGTCAGCTCACGGTGCTGCTGCAGATTCCCCTGGTAAAGACGCCCTGCAATGTCTCAACAATCACCACCACCTCAGGGTAGGACACGGAAACAGGAACAAGGACAAAGACTCAAGCGTCAACAAAGCATCATCACATTAGACTCAGACTTGTGCACACAGGAAGACAGAACTAAAGCATAAATTGCAGAATAAAGCAGTGTTTTCATCATTATATCATATTTTTCCTTAACTATTTTTTATTATTCATGGCCACAACAGAGTTTTAGGTAAGAAATATAAATACAAGCAAGATCAACTAAGAAATACAGGCCTATTTAATAGTGGTAACAATGCACTTTTCAGTTAATCCAAGGCAGTTTTTTAACAGTTTTTTCAGCTATTGGAAGCAGGATTTTTTTCTGAAACCATAAAGGAACACTTACATTTTTAAACAAAATTATATATATATATATAATTATATATATATATATATATATATATGTAAATGTGAATGCACGGAAGCGCTGAACGGGAGTTTTTATCAATATTTTTGGATCCTGTGACTTTTACGTTTCGGGAAGTGAGGGCAAAACACTCAACTTGTCATCCTCAATCCTTTCCTCCCTAGAAGTTGACTCATTGTCATCGTAACTTTTAGTTAACCTGAGACAGCCATTGCTGCTGTTTTAGCTGCAATAAATCAACAAGAAAAGGAAATAGAAAATAACGTGTCAACAAACACTGACATGACATTATTGTGAAATGCACAAACTTTACTCCTTATACATACAGGTATTTGCAGGAATTATCTTTAAAGCCCCTTCTTCTGTGAGAAGGGAGTGTATGAACTATTTAATTTGACAAATTTAATCTTTCACACATTTGCAAGATTGCAGATTCACAAGATTTACAAATATTTGCAAATATAAGGATATAGGCTGAACAAACAAAACGCCTCCTCCTGTTATTTCTCTCTGATTGCTGACTGGCTCAGTTCCAGTCTCAGGTCAAGCCGGTGGAATGAGTCTGTCAGGTAGTCTGTTATGTTTCCTATTTCCTCCTCTGTCGTCATGTCACTTCCCTGGGCAAACAAACAACTCGGGGGTCTAATTCGACACCAACTGTCAAGGTAACTATGTGGGGCTCTGTGTGTGTGGATGAGGTGCAAAGCTTGCACAGCTGTGTAAAGTATTATCCATCTGCTGGGGCCGAGGTGCGCAGTGATCACTTTAAATATCATGTCCTCCGGAGGCAAGGAGGAGGCTGACTGTCTGGTTGGTCCAGCATCCATTGTGTAGCTGGTGAGGGAGCGTCCAATCACGTCACATTTGTGCTATATGATGTTAATTTGTGCACTTACTGTAGGTCAAGAGAGAAGTGACTGATTAGGACTACGTGACTAAGGTATACGCATGCTTGAGACCAAGATGCTCGTTAAACCTACTTACTATCGATTCTTTATGTCATCATTTGTTTGAGTTCTTGTATTGTGGCTGCTTACTCTAAAATTATAATACCTAATATATATGCAATTGCACATATTGTGAGTATTTTTTTGCAATTAGATTACGGACTGTTATCACTGCAAAGATTTTTGGGGGATAATCATCTCTTTCCTTTTAAGCCTTGCAAATAGAAAACAACATACCCATTATAGAATCCTCATCACAGTAAACGCAGTGAACTTTACACCAAATTAAAATTTTCTGTGCGATGGATAAAGACACACTTACATCACTAAACACTAAATGTTGTCGGAGTGCATTTCCAGTTGGAGTGTGTTACAGCAGCATAATAACCTGTTTACAATTTGTACTTGGCCCTGAATCTGGAAGGAAGAGGAAAAAAAACACAAACACACACATCTCACAGCAAGGGATTATGGGTGCAGCTATTCTTCATCTCATTGTGGCTCAACAACAGGCAGAGTGTGGGGTGGCAGGCAGGCGTGTACGTCGCCGGACGAAGAATGGACCAGACCCGTCGAGGGACAGGTGCCATGTGGCAGAGGATGTGCGGGGACACAGATGGGGACCCCTGGAAAACTTGGGGGACTGTACGAGCAGCCAAGGGCCTCCCACCCGTACCTGTGCTGTGAATGCTGCAGCTGAACGGGATCCGGCACCTGTTCTAAGCAGATACAGGCTACCAGCAAAAGCACAGAGGAAGGCCAGCACATGGCTGCCAACCCAGGGAAGGAGAAGGCTAGATTTCCATTTACCCATGAGCGCGGCCTGATTACCAAATCGGCACAGGCGGTAAAGCTTGTGCAATACTGCAGGATGCACGAAAAAGGATTTAGAAGTGTCCTCCAAAACTATATGCATTTCAGTAAACTCCCCACTTTAATACAAGGTTTGTGGTTCTGTATTAGAATGTTTTACTCAAATTAGAAACAGCAGTAAAAACTCAAAAGATATAAAAACTTACTATCACAAATGAATGATTTTTTTTTTAAAACAAGCAATGCAAAATTGCCGTTCATGTCCTATTTTTACTGACTGGCCTGCATTGGTCCCTTTTTCTCTGCCTAATGTGATGGCTTGCACTGGTGTACCTATGCTGCAGCGTATCTGGCTTGTTTTTGACTGCTGCAGATTCTCCCAGGGGTGGTGTAACTCTTCACCTCAGTGTGGAGGAGGATGTTCCTATTGTGCTTCCTAATTGCAATGTGGTTGTTCCATTTAAGAGATAGAACATCCGTATCTGTTCTGTGTGTGATCCCATTTTGTGGAAATAACTGGAAGCTATTTTTGATTGACATACTAATAATACCTAGTGCTGTGTTTTTAATCTCTGACAACTTTGTTCAATCAAGACTGAGATGATACATGCAGTGAAACGGTAAAGGATATGGATAATTTCTGCAACGTTAGGAAAGCTTAAAATTGTGCATTCGTTTTATACATTCACACTAGGGGAATTTGGACATTGCTCTTAAGACATGTAGCCCTTGTGATCAAAGACAGTGTAGTCTTTGATCGCAAGGGCTACATGTCTTAAGTAACTTTCCATCTTTTCCTTTTATTGGGCCCACAAACTGACATCATGAGTCTGGACCCGTTGTCCTGCACCAGCAGAGTTTACTCAGCGTGCATCCTGAAAAGCAGACGCACTAATGATTTAGATGAGTGATGTTAAAAGTTCAGCGTTGTGAGAGAGCCCCTTTTAACAGCCACTGTGGAGCATAGACAAAGCAAACCAAGCTGTCTGATGACAGCTAGTGAGACAAGTCATAGTATAGTATGTTGAAAAAAGTGATTGAAAAAGTCAAAGTATAGTATGTTGAAAAATGTGATGAAAAAAAGTCATAGTAAACTATGTCGAAAAATGTGAAAAAAGTCATAGTATAGTATGTCGAAAAATGTGAAAAAAAGTCATAGTATAGTTAGTCGGAAAATTCATGGGAAAGATCACAGTAAAGTATGTGAAAAAATGTGATAAAATAGGTCATAGTATAGCATTTTGTGATTGTAAAGTTGGCTGGATCATAAAAAATGTCATGAAAAGCCATTGTATGGTGTGTTAAAAAATGTCATTGTATTGTATGGTATATTAAAAAAGATAGTATTTGATGTCATGAAAAGACACTGTTAAATATTGAATGTGTAATAAAAAATTCTATTGCAACCCAGAATGTTGTCAAGAGTCATTATATTAGGCCACAAATCTGTAAACAATCTTTGTCCTTGGTAAGGATCGAACGTGAGATCTGATGTGGTCCAACCAGGTTTCTGAGGGACTGAGTTAAAGCATCACACAGTGCTAGTTAGTTGCACGAAGTATGTCAGTTGTTCGGAAATAGCTGATCCTTTATGGGAGTAGAGGCACACAGGATCAAAAGATTTTACAGCTGTCCTTTAACAGCCTGAGCAATAGTATGTTATGCAAAAAAAATAGTATAGTATGTCGAAAAATGTGAAAAAAAGAAATAGTATAGTATGTTGAAAAAAGTGATTGAAAAAGTCATAGTATAGTATGTCGAAAAATTGAAAAAAAGTCATAGTATAGTATGTTGAAAAATGTGATGAAAAAAAGTCATAGTATAGTATGTTGAAAAATGTGATGAAAAAAAGTCATAGTATAGTATGTTGAAAAATTTGGTAAAGTCATCGTATAGTATGTCAGAAAATTTGAAAAAAAGTCATATTATAGTATGTCGAAAAATGTGAAAACAAGTCATAGTATAGTATGTTGAAAAATGTGATGAAAAAAAGTCATAGTATAGTATGTTGAAAAATGTGATGAAAAAAAGTCATAGTAAACTATGTCAAAAAATGTGAAAAAAAAGTCATAGTATAGTATGTCGGAAAATTCATGGGAAAAATCACAGTAAAGTATGTGAAAAAATGTGATAAAATAGGTCATAGTATAGCATTTTGTGATTGTAAAGTTGGCTGGATCATAAAAAATGTCATGAAAAGCCATTGTATGGTGTGTTAAAAATGACATTGTATTGTATTTATATTAAAAAAGATAATATTTGATGTCATGAAAAGACACTGTTAAATATTGAATAAAAGTGTCATAAAAAACTTTAATTGCAACACAGAACTTTGTCAAGTGTCATTATATTAGGCCACAAATCTGTAAACAATCTTTGTCCTTGGTAAGGATCGAACGTGAGATCTGATGTGGCCCAACCAGGTTTCTGAGGGACTGAGTTAAAGCATCACACAGTGCTAGTTAGTTGCACGAAGTATGTCAGTTGTTCGGAAATAGCTGATCCTTTATGGGAGTAGAGGCACACAGGATCAAAAGATTTTACAGCTGTCCTTTAACAGCCTGAGCAATAGTATGTTATGCAAAAAAAATAGTATAGTATGTCGAAAAATGTGAAAAAAAGAAATAGTATAGTATGTCGAGAAATGTGAAAAAAAAGTCATAGTATTGTATGTTGAAAAATTTGAAAAAAAGTCATAGTATAGTATGTCAGAAAATTTGAAAACAAGCCATAGTATAGTATGTTGAAAAATGTGATGAAAACAAGCCATAGTATAGTATGTTGAAAAAAGTGATTGAAAAAGTCAAAGTAAAGTATGTTGAAAAATGTAAAAAAAAAAGTCATAGTATAGTATGTCGAAGAATGTGAAAAAAAGTCATAGTATTGTATGTTGAAAAAATTGAAAAAAAGTCATAGTATAGTATGTCAGAAAATTTGAAAAAAAGTCATAGTATAGTATGTCGAAAAATGTGAAAACAAGTCATAGTATAGTATGTTGAAAAATGTGATGAAAAAAAGTCATACTCTAGTATGTTGAAAAAAGTGATTGAAAAAGTCAAAGTAAAGTATGTTGAAAAATGTGATGAAAAAACGTCATAGTATAGTATGTCGAAAAATGTGAAAAAAAAGTCATAGTATAGTATGTTGAAAAATGTGATGAAAAAAAGTCATAATAAACTATGTCAAAAAATGTGAAAAAAAGTCATAGTATAGTATGTCGGAAAATTCATGGGAAAAATCACAGTAAAGTATGTGAAAAAATGTGATAAAATAGGTCATAGTATAGCATTTTGTGATTGTAAAGTTGGCTGGATCATAAAAAATGTCATGAAAAGCCATTGTATGGTGTGTTAAAAAATGACATTGTATTGTATTTATATTAAAAAAGATAATATTTTATGTCATGAAAAGTCACTGTTAAATATTGAATAAAAGTGTCATAAAAAACTTCTATTGTAACCCAGAATGTTGTCAAGAGTCATTATATTAGGCCACAAATCTGTAAACAATCTTTGTCCTTGGTAAGGATCGAACGTGAGATCTGATGTGGTCCAACCAGGTTTCTGAGGGACTGAGTTAAAGCATCACACAGTCCTAGTTAGTTGCACGAAGTATGTCAGTTGTTCGGAAATAGCTGATCCTTTATGGGAGTAGAGGCACACAGGATCAAAAGATTTTACAGCTGTCCTTTAACAGCCTGAGCAATAGTATGTTATGCAAAAAAAATAGTATAGTATGTCGAAAAATGTGAAAAAAAGAAATAGTATAGTATGTTGAAAAAAGTGATTGAAAAAGTCATAGTATTGTATGTTGAAAAATTGAAAAAAAAGTCATAGTATAGTATGTCAGAAAATTTGAAAAAAGTCATAGTATAGTATGTTGAAAAATGTGATGAAAAAAGTCATAGTATGGTATGTTGAAAAATTTGAAAAAAAGTCATATTCTAGTATGTTGAAAAAGTTTGAAAAAAAGTCATAGTATAGTATGTTGAAAAATGTGATGAAAAAAAGTCATAGTATAGTATGTCGAAAAATGTGAAAAAAAAGTCATAGTATAGTATGTTGAAAAATGTGATGAAAAAAAGTCATAATAAACTATGTCAAAAAATGTGAAAAAAAGTCATAGTATAGTATGTCGGAAAATTCATGGGAAAAATCACAGTAAAGTATGTGAAAAAATGTGATAAAATAGGTCATAGTATAGCATTTTGTGATTGTAAAGTTGGCTGGATCATAAAAAATGTCATGAAAAGCCATTGTATGGTGTGTTAAAAAATGACATTGTATTGTATTTATATTAAAAAAGATAATATTTTATGTCATGAAAAGTCACTGTTAAATATTGAATAAAAGTGTCATAAAAAACTTTAATTGCAACACAGAACTTTGTCAAGTGTTATTATATAAGGCCACTTACTTATAAACAATCTTTGTCCTAGGTAAGAATTGAACCTGAGACCTTAAAAAGTCATAATATAAAAAAAAAAATCAGAGTAAATAATGACTAAAAATATGATTAAAAAATTCATAAAGAATTCATTCGTATGTTGATGTTTTTTAATAAAAAAATAGTCATAGTGAATTATGTCAAAAAAATTAATTAAAAAAGCATATAAGGTATCTTTAAATAAATTATTGATAAAAAGTCCTAGTATGACCAAAAATATGATCGAAAAATTCAAAGCATAGTATGTCGAAATTTTTTATAAAAAAAAGGCAGATTATAGTTTGTCAAAAAAAGTGATAAAAGAAGTCACAGTATAGTATGATGAAACATTTTATGAAAATAATTCATAGTATAGTATGTAAAAAATAAAAAAATCATGGTAAAGTATGAGGAGAAATATGATCAATAAATTCATAGTATAGTATGTTGACATTTTTTTATGAAAATTATTCATAGTATAGTATGTCTAAAATTTCATGAAAAAAGTCATAGTATAGTATGTCAAAAAATGTAATAAAAAAATGAACATTCAATTATTTTGAAAATAATTCTTGAAAAGAAGTCGTAGTATAGTAAGATCAAATAGATGATAAAAAAGTATAGTATGTTGAAAATATATTCATAGAAGTAAAGCTTTAGTATAGTATGTCGATTTAATTAAAAAGTCAATGTTCAGTATGTTTGAAAATGTCTTGAAAAAAGGATTTGTATGTCGAAAAAGGTGAGAAAAAGTCAGAATAGTATGACGAAATGATGATGAAAAACAGCCAAAGTATAGTAAGTCAAAAAATTTGATAAGAAAGTAATTGTAAAGAAGGTTAGGCCATAAAAAAATGTAATGCAAAGTCATAGTACGTTGTGTAAAACAAATGTCATTGTATCATATGTTATATTAAAAATATATATATTTTATGTCATGAAAGGTCACTCTACAGTATGTCGAAAATTTTTATGAAAAAGAGTAATTTTGAAGAAGGCTATGTCATTAAAAAATGTCATACAAAATCCTAGTATGATGTGGAAATTATTGTATACTATTTTATAGTAAAAAAGATAACATTTTATGTCAGGAAAAGTCAGTGTGTACTATGCCATTAAAATGTCCCATTATAGTGTGCCAAAAATCACTCTAATTATATGTCACAAAAATTAAGTGTTGTAAGAAATTGTCATAAAACATGCGATTGCAACACAGAACATGTTCAAGTGTTAATATATGTCCACCATTCACAATAGAATTTCCACTCTGGACACATATTAGTCTTCCTCTGGGACACTTATCTGGAAATCATCCAGGGACTGAGCTACAGCATCACACAGTCCTGCCAGTTGCTCTGAGGATTTCACTTGATCGAAATCACTGCTCCTTGATGAAGATCGAACACATTAACTGAAAGATCTCTGGGCTGCCTGCCTGGGCTGTAGCATGTTGTGCATATATTATGACTATTTTACCACGTTTTTTGACTTACTATACTATGACTATTTTATGCGAATTTTTGGACAAACTAAACAATTTTTTGAATAATGTGATGAAAAAAGTCATAGTATAGTATTTCAAAACATTTCATGAAAAAATTACAGTATTGTAAGTCCCAAAATTTCATGAAAAAATTATAGTATTGTAAGTCCCAAAATGTCATGAAAAAAAGTCATAGTATCGTATAGCAAAAAAATGTGAAGTAAGGGTCATAAAAAAGCATATTGAAAAATGTAATGGAGAAAACATCAAAGTATTATATTTCAAAAATTGTCGTGAAAAAGTCATAGTATAATATGTTGCAAAAATGTATGAAAAAAAGTCATAACATAGTGTTGGTACTGTTGGTCAGACAAATAAAGCAGTTTGAAGAAGCCACATTTGATGCTCAAGGAAATTGTGATTGGTATTATTTTCTGTCCTTTTACCTAAATCATTCTCGATTGTTAACAGGTCAAATGCTTGTTAAAATAATTGTAATCCCTAATTAATATTTATTAGTATTCATCAGCACAGAAAAAAAAAATGCCCTGAAAACTGTGTAAATTTCATGTAAGATGACTGATCGGTGATGCAAGTTCCTACATAGGCTACAGGGAAAACAAACCCCATTATAGCTGCTTATTCACGGATAAAGTGCGTCAGTCATGACACACAGCATTTCCGCTACCTTGATGTGCACTGTTTACTCTCAGAATGTCTGGGTGAGAGCGCTTCTGACTGACCTTGGCAATGGGTCACTCTGGCATCATTTCCACGCTCACTCCCATTCCTCAGACCTTTACGTTGCGGGTCTAATATTCGGGATGTTGTTGATGTCTGAGCTCGGAGGAATCCCTTCCTGCTGGGTGCTCAGCCCTGTTTCCTTAAAGACTCAACATCAAAAATGAGATACATGGAAATGACTCACACAGTCGTCCCAAGAGTTCAGACACTTCAACTAAAGTACCATGTTGACAGGTTCAAAACAGGATATGAGCTGGATAGGTCTATGTTTATTACAGATGGCGGACTACTTAAAAGCATTGATAGCTGAAAGCTCTGATAAGCAAATAAAGCAGCTACAGTCACGTATCCACAAGCCTAGACTCACCCACCATTGGTCTGAACTTACAGCGCTTTTCATTTACCAAAACCAAAGCTACCATATTACATAAGACTACTATTGATTCAAACATATAGGCTCCACTTATTTCATGTTTAGGCTACCTGGACACTTCAAATACTTATTCACAGCGAAAACAAAAGTACATGTTGGTAAGTTTATATCAAAACATTTTCCAGAATCACAACTCTTTTTAAGCACAATTTGCTAACTGCAAGACTTTACCTGTAGTTTGATAAATTGTGCTTACACAGCTTGCCCTTCCATAAGGCAGTTTTCCCAAGGTGTTTGGAACTAAGAATCTATAAAAACCCATTAATTACAATAGCCCATGACCTTATAGGCTAACTTGTGCCATCTATAAACTGACCAATTTCTGCTTAGTAGTAGGATAATAGGTATAGAGGAAAAAGTGCCTCTCAGACATATAAATCAAAGATTAGAACAAAATATGTCTGCTACGCTATTACATTATTGTACAACCACCATCAGTTGAATGTGTATATTTAAGTTAAAAATGAGTTTGAACCATCATTTATTTAGATGCAATTATTCTCTTAATTGGCTATAGCTGTGTGTAATCATAACCAACCTCAGATAAATAAAGAAAACTTAAGATAAGGGTAGAGTGAGATCAATAGAAGTCTTAATTCATTAAACAATTTGTCTTGTTTTTCTGCAGAACATGTCCTGCAATGCTGCTCTTTGCTCAGATTTTGCTCAATTACTTAAATTGATTGACTGCTTGCAAATGTTACATTAATCTTAGTTGCAAATTGATTTGCCAGACTTTTGAACAAAACTAAATATTAGTTCATTTGGTTTGACTCCTGGATAATCCCTGTCAAGCAGCACCATTTCGTTCCATCCACCTGGAGCCGTTCCCAGCTGACATTGGGCGAAGGCAAAGTGCACCCTGGATACAGACAACCATTCACATTCACACCTACGGGCAATTTAGAGTCTTCAATTAACCTAAGCTGCCTGTGTTTGGGCAGTGGGAGAAAGCCTTAGAGCCCAGAGGGAACCCATGCTGACACGGGGAGAACATGCAAACTCCACACAAAAAGGCTAACCCACTTCTTAAAAATGGTCTAAATTGAATTGTAGTCACTCTTTTTTTTTTAAGTCTAGAAACTACTAACAGGCTGATGAATACGGTAAAATAAAAACAAAAAAACTGCAGGCTTAGTTATTCCTAATAAAGAAATATAATCAGAGGGTTTAACATTGTTTATGAAATAATTAAAGTAAGTTTTGGGTAGTTCATACTTTAATGGCACTGAGCATGTGTACCAAAAATAAGCTCAGTAAAGTACATAAAAGTATTTTAATTTGCATATTTCTGTGTTTTTGTAATTATGTACATCTGAAGGAAGCTCAATAATTGAAGCCTTTCATAATGCACGTTTTAAAAGAGATGTGAGGAAGACATTCATGGGGATACAAATGTTGCACAACAACTTGACAATGGTCTACCTGTCCCTAGACTTGAGAAAGAAGTTGGAGGTTTTCTGTGAGTTAGCATCTAGTGGCCATGAGAGACGCTGCAGCCTACAGAGCTTCTGCATGATCTCACCACTACGCCGAGCTGGGTACTGTATGTTTCCTATCATTGCACCGGAATAACGAGATTTGACATTCAGGCTATCATTAGATGATCGCTTCCTCAATGCTAGTTATGATACTAGTCAGTAAAACTTTTTTAACATCTTTATTAAATGTATATCTTTTCACATATATATCATATAAATAATATATCATTATCATTTGTGGATATATATCATATATCGATCCATTTTCGTTCATTGTTGTTGCCACAAGTTACTTCAGGTTCATTACCTAAATATGTGCTAGTAATGCACAACGTCAGGATGGCCGAGCGGTCTAAGGCGCTGCGTTCAGGTCGCAGTCTCCCCTGGAGGCGTGGGTTCGAATCCCACTTCTGACAGACTTTTCTTTTTTGTGCTGAATAGGTTTACACACGTTGATAGTTATTACTTTAGTAGTAAAGATAATTAATGTAAGCGTTTGACTGGCGTATAGATTCTTTAAGAAAGACATGGTACAGAATTGGGCGCACACACATATCCAGATGCACATACACATTGATACCAAGCATTATAATACATATTAACATGTTGTTCTTTTTTGATATGGTAGTGGTATAACACATATGGATCAAAAACATGCAACTCTGTTAAGGGGTTCAAATAGTGATTTTTTATTATCAATAAATCTGCCGATTAATTTCTATATTAATTTATTGATCATTAGGTCTATAAAATGTTTTTAATGTCTTTAAAAATATTTTTTTGTCAGTCCAAAATCACAAAGATATTGAGTTTAATATGATAAATCAAAGAAAAGCAGAAAATCTCAATATTTGAGAGGCTGAAATCAGTCTTTTCTGCTATTTTTGCATGAACATTTTCTTTAACAATTAATTGATTAAAAAAATGATTTAGTCAACTTATTGATGCAGCTCTAAATCTGTTACATCTGTTTGGCTAAACCCCAAACATACAGATATGTGCATCTTAGAAATAATAAAACAAAACAGCGAATGAAAAACATTTTTTTAAGGAGTTTTCCGCAGGAGTTCTCTTTAAGTATTATAGGATTTGTCTAGAGCTTGGGCCTGCTACTGCCGGATAGTGTAAATGGGCTTTGTGTTTAAATGTGTGGTCAAGGCTCCTTCTCTTAGTTATATTTACATTCCCTGCACGTGATCCTCACTGTGACCTCACTGCGACCTTACTGTGTGGCAGGAGGCAAAGGTTAGAGTAACATGGGTAAAGCCTGTCTGGGCACGCATTACCATGAGACATGCACAGCTTCTTAATCGAAAATTTGAGGTTTAGCTGAACAACGGATTAACGGACAGCTTTTATACTGGCAAGTGGCACGTTTTTTTCTAAACAGTATTTTTAAATCACGCTTAAGATAGGCACCTGCATTTAACATTGAAAAAACACTTTATTATCTTCTCTTTTTTTGCTGTAACAATCATTAACTTTTATGCATAATGATTATTTAATATCTCATCATAGGAGTTCATTGTAATTACTTTTGAAGTGCCTTTTTTTGGCCTAAATTAATGCATTTACATAACAATGTAAGTTTTTGTGAGCATCATGTGCCTTTTAAGTGAGAATATTTATCACATCCTATAATCAACCTTGAACTTGGGCTTAAGTCCAACCCTTTAACTCGGGGCCAGTTATCAAGGCTTCAACTTCCTGGGTGTAGAGCTTTAGCAGGTCTGTGACTAAAATTTCCGGAGTGCAGCTGCACAGCAGGTTGCACACTAATTAGCCCTGATATTTGGAGCTGCAGCCAAGAGGGTGGGGGGGGAGTGCTAAGCCTGAGAATCAGTACTCACGTGTGAGCTTGACAGATGATGAGCTCCAGGGCTCCCCGCTGTGACTGTGATCCAAACTGCATTGCCATGATGGGACTAGACAGCTGACTGCAGACAGGAAGGCCTGCTAATCATATTTAATTCAATTTAATGCAGACTATATGTTCTGGGAAATTCTTTCTTTGTGGCACTTTTAAGCTTTGCCAGTCAGGTGTTGGATTGAGGAGTTTGATTGATTGATCACAGAAGACTGAAAGCCCTTGTATCAGAAAAGTATTTCAGAATTCAAACATTTAATAAAAAGATAAACCGTCTCTCCATGATGACCTAATTCAGCTGAGTCAAACTGATGGTGACCTCTTTCACTTGACTCGAAGGAGTGAGGGGAGGTGCCTTCCTCACACAGGAAAGCCCACAGAGAACAAAACCACCTTCTCGGCATTTACTTACATGACTCAGCAGAGGGGTCTTACTGCTATTTTCTTCCCATGAGTCAGGATACAATAAATCTGCCCTCCTCGAGTCAACTCCACCCAAACATGACACATCAAGCTCCTTAGGACTGAAGACAGATGGCAGCATGGGGGCTTGTCTCACTGTGCGTGTTTGTATAGGCTTTGAGGGGGGTGGGTGCTCCTGTGATGAAGCACTTCTTGAAACTCCCGGCATCATAGGGAGGGGATCAGCATGCCTTCCTCTGAGCCTCTGATAAGGGTAACCCTTCATGTTTTCTGTGGCAGTTCCTTTGTCCTTGTAAAAAGCGAGCTGACTCCGATTGATATTAAGATGAGGAAAGTAAAGTCTCAAAAAAAAAGCTTACAAATACAGGTGAAACATGTTTTGGGCCTTGTGACTTTGAGCCTTGTATGCATTCCACAGCAAACTGTCTGAAGAGACTTTGCCAAACAGGCAGCTATCTTGATGTTGGCCATTTAGCCAGGGGCCTCTCTCATAAGTATCACAGTGCAATGGAAAATAAAAAGGTAATTTAAATGCTGCCATTTTCCCCCATTTATCTTGATATGACCCTTGAGACAACTCTTTGTTTTCTGTTTGTTAAATGTAAATTTGTATCTGCTTTGGTGACATGGTGATGATTACATGGCATGACGCAATAATAAGGAGAGCTGGTGCGAAATGGGCAATGGACATTTTGGCTAAATATCACTTGAAAACGTCTTCTAACTGACACAGGCTCCGCCCTCTTCTGGACTCTCTCCTCCAATTAAGAGCATGAATTTCGTCCACTGAAAATTTGCAAAAATGTAGCCGGCCTATCAGGATGTTACATTTGTGATGCTTCAATGTGATGCTTCGCTGTAATGAGAGCGAGCCGTAGGCTCAAGATCCACAATGTTAAGGTCCCCGGATTCTTCTAAAGATGATGAATACGACAATATCTCATCAGCCGCAGCTGTTAACAATTTGAGTGTGCTGTGTGATGTCTCTAGTCACTGGAGGTTCTCACACCGATTCTGGGGAAGGACAGGGATGATCACATGGGTGCCCCAATGTCCATGGAAAGTCTCTGCGGATAAGCTTCGATCTGCTCCTCTCTCACCCTAAAGGACGGCTGAGACAACATGAGAGGCACTGCAGCATCACCCTCCTCACAGCCGAGGTTAATAGGGTGCACTAACAGAAGGCTCTACGGAAACGACTATCTACTACACTACATTACATTACATTACAGTCATTTAGCAGACGCTTTTATCCAAAGCGACTTACAGGAAGTGTATTCAACATAGGTATTCAAGAGAACTACTAGTCACCAGAAGTCATAAGTGCATCTCCTTTCTTAAACAAGCATCTAAGAGCATAAACCAGAGCAAAAGTATAGTGCAGAGGCAAATTACTACGAAAACAATAATTGCAACAGACTAATACGAATATAATAAGTGCAACAAACTACTACGAATAGGATAAGTGCAGTAAACGAATACGAATTCAATAAGTGCAGCGAACTGATACGAATACAATAAGTGCTAAGAGGAAGGCTCAGGGTAGTACTTCTTGAAGAGGTGAGTTTTCAGCCTGCGCCGAAAGATGGGCAGCGACTCTGCTGTCCTGACGTCAGTGGGGAGTTCATTCCACCACTGAGGGGCCAGGACAGAAAAAAGCTGTGACCGGGTGGATCGGCCTCAGGGACCTCTGAGCGACGGGGCAACCAATCGCCCCGAGGCCGCAGAGCGAAGTGGTCGGGCGGGGGTGTAGGGCTTGACCAAGGCCTGGAGATAGGAAGGAGCTGTTCCTTTCACTGCCCTGTAGGCTAGCACCAGAGTCTTAAACTGGATGCGAGCTCTTACAGGGAGCCATACTTGGTATGGGAGGGAGCGTTGGTTCCAATGAAGCAGGAGAGCCTATTATGGATCTATTTTGGATCTCTGCGTACTAAACCGATGCACTGTCTGCAAGATGTTCCGTCAGCCGGGCGATTGGTTCACCACCATCAACTTAAAGGACATACACTTGCACATGTCAAGATGGCCCGAAAACACAGGAAATGATTGAATTCCGCCTTCCAGGGGATAGCCAAAGAGTACAACAGGCTGCTGTTCCGGGAACAGCAGCCTGTTGAGGGTGTGTACAGATTGTAAAGCCGTATGAGGCAAATTTGTAATTTGTGATTCTGGGCTATACAAAATAAACTGAATTGGATTGAATTGAATTGTTTGGCTATTTCCTTGCCACACGCATCTTCAGCAAACTTGTGGACACGGCGCTGCAGCCATTGTGCATCTTTTCACGAGGGTCTTCTTTAATCTTAACGACCTCATCAACATGGTCAAGGCCAGATAATGGGCTACGTTCCACATGGCCCAATTGATCTCGCACCTAACAAAGCTGGGGTTCACAATCAACTGGAAGAAGGTCCTATAGCACACCAAAAGGTAGAGTAATGTTGTGCTCAACGCATGAAGGCTGAGGGCCACTCTAACGGGACATAGACGGATGGCCCTGCAACAGGCAGTTGGCAAACTGCGGAAGGGTGCTTGAGTGACTGTATTGACCGTCATGCAGGTCCATGGCATGACGGTCAATACAGTGGGGAACAGATGCATGACAGGATGGCCAGTTTTGACCTGGAGAAAATGTGATGCAGAACTAAGGTTTTGATGTCAGAATCTTTTTCATGGCAGTAGGAAAACCGATTGTGCTTTCACAAAAGCAATGTTGCTTATTCAGAAAGAAAGTATGTTCGTTTACAGAATGAACAGATATAGGGACGTAAAGAAAAACAGACTTCCTAAACAGGCTTCCGAAACAAACAAAACAATGTGTGCATCTGACAGTAATCAAAAGAAAATATAATGAAGCAGTACCCCTAGAAATTTTTCATAGGGGTGGCAAGAACGGGCCACTAAAAGTCTTGAGTTGGCAAACCAAAACCGAAAGCCCTTACTGAATTTCCCAAATGTTATGCTGTTGTAGTATATAGGCTAGTTGAAAACTATGTCAATATGAGATTCAAAGAAGCTCATACTGATGTACTTATGTTTCTTATTTGACAGTTAAATATATCTGATATTCAACAACTATTTTAGACTTATATTTGTACAGTTAACATTTTATGGGTAGGGGAGAATTGTTGTTGATCATAAAACATATTTTAAGTTGTATTATATTACAACACAAGTTATTGTTCTAAGAACAATTCCCACTATAATAAGGTAAATTGGTATATTAAAAAAAAAATGTCATATGTTTTTTTCATGTGTTCTCATACTCTAGTATAACATATAAACAGGTAGTATAACCAATTCAGTTTTGGATACAAAACCCAGCAGAAACTGCAGCCGTATAAGGTGGCAGATAAAAGAAGCACCATTATGCCTAGTCATAGAGTGTCACTGAGCCTTCAACTGCTTTCTAAAAGTGTTTAACTCCCTTTATGCAATGCTGAAGTCCTAGTCATGTGTCCAAAGCCTCAGCAGATTTCAGTCCAATCTCAGAGTGATTAGCAGGGCTTTTCATTCTATCCTTAGCTTCCCATGTACGTGATTAGCAGGAAGGCCCGCTTCTGGAGGGAGGCTTTTGAACTGATTTCTTGCTTGTCAGCTTGCAATACCTCTGGTGCTTCTTTGGGAGTTAGCGGTGTACATGGTGTGGCTTGGGACTTATTATTTTCACTTTGGTTCTTTTATGGTTTTGAATCATGTAAGTATACTTACTTAGTCTATTCGTTGTACATTTTGGCTAAACTGCATTATCTTGTGTATACTAATTGTTATTTGCATGACAGCAGAAATATGCACTAATAACTAAAATAACAACACTGGAAACTGCTCTTGCAAATGGTCAAATTAAGTTACGGTTAAAGTCATGTAGGGGAGTAGTTTGTTTGTGTGATTCCCACAAAGAAAGGATGCAATAATCCATGTTAAACTGGATGAACTCAGGCTGGCCTGTATGCAGGATGTGCTTTTTATTTTCCTTGTTTGAAGTTTTTTATTTGCCTCGGTTGGCAAACATGACACCTTAGGGATAAATAGCATTATTCTAGGGATCCAAGGCCACATATGTTTCCTGGTCATGGTGGATAAAGAAAAAGAAAAATACTTTTTGCATCTGCAATCCGCTGAGTATCAGTTAGTTTGCAGAATAATTTTCTCTGCCTTTAAGTAACTACATTATGCAATCTGTAGTCGACATTACTGCCTTACAGTACGGTTAGTTTTCTTTTACATACAAGTGTAACATTTTCCTGCAGCTTTTCTATTATGATCACAAACCATCCTGTGGCAGCTTTAATGTTGGCAACCTGCAAAAAGCATCTTAAAAGAAAAATTTGTATTATTAGCCATGTATGTTTGTGATTTCAAATTGGATGTTAGGCTTCGCTTGTTCCTGAGATCATGAAACATTTGACGGACAATGTCAGCGTCTAGTGTCAGAGATTAAATTATAACTGGCTATGCAGGTCTTCTTTACAAATATCAGAATTTAATTAACCAAGGACAAAATATTCTACTCAACGACAATGAAAAAGCTGCAGTATCCATTTATAGCCTGCAAAAAATTAACAGGTTATGAATGGATATTGTAGGTCCAACCTCAAGATTTAAAGGCTGAGGTTGGTAACATGTATTTACAGCAATCAATAATCTTCTACTCGCTGCCAAAATTTTCAACTAGAGTAAACACTTGCTGCTTTACTTGTCTACAACATTGCTAATACAAAAAACAAGGACAACAACAGCCAAACCTGTTCTTTATATGTGTCAGTCAAGCTTAGCCTATTTTATAGCCACAGAATTTGACTCTTTTTTTATTTGCATTTCATAGTGAGCTTGTTTGCCTTTCCATCAGGCAACAAATGAATTATCTTTACCTCCTAGCATTGTCACAGTAAGAATGCATTGTGCTCAGTGCAGATATTGCTGCTTTTTATAGGTAATCCTTGTGTTATTGATTGCAGGAAAATCTGGCTCAGGATGTATTTTCTTCAGTGACAGGGACAATCACCGAGGTAATGTCCACTTTCACTGCTAGCAAGGGCCTTAAGCTTGTTATTTAAAATCACTTGGAGGATTTATTTGCGGCTGTATCCTCATTATCCCTGTCTTCATTTACTCTTTGATCTTCTCAGCAGTCTGTACATACAGTATGTTACAGCCCTGTCATGTGTATCCCCATTTAAAATGTAGTAGATATTTACAATGGTGAGGGATTTCAACAGCTGCCCAACCGTGAAGAAATCTATATTTTGAATCTGGATCTATTTATTTTTTTTGTTTCAAATATAATAGAGTACATAAAAAAGTATATATTAAGTATGATGAGAATTTCCTAAGAAGAAAATTTAAGTTGCCTTCGACTTAATACCTCTAGATAGAAGTTTATCTTAGGGCAATGTTGTGCTAATTACACCTACAGCCTTAAAGATGTCTCTTTCTAAGGATTTTCTTTTTTTTTAGACGAGCCTTATGTCAGCCCTCAAACATGCTTGGGTGCTAATTTAGACTTAAGTACCCAGGAGCCCTACTTGGTTATCAGGAAAAGCTCAAATGCATGTGCAAGTTCACTGTCTGCACACAGGAGAAAAGGTCAAAGGACATAGGAATTCTCCTTCAATCAGTTTTTTAAAACTTTTGTTTTAATTTCTCTTCCAGCCTGGGATGAGTGGGAGCCACACAGAGGTGTGGTGCAACCCCTTCCCATGCACTGGAGAAACATGACTACCCCCTGACATCCAGCCCTCTTCTTCTGCTCACCTGAGACGACCCTTCAGCCTTGAGCTGAGAGACTACCACCCAAAATGTCCTCCCACAAACGCAACTTCCAGTGCTTCAATGCTGTAGGTGGTGAAGGCTCACACAAGTCCTCTCTCCCCTTCAAGCATTGCATCAGCCGGCTCCCCAGGATCCACCACCATGGCATGGTGGCCCATCATGAACCGCTTGAGGAATGCTACCTTTGCTCTCAGTATAGACATACCCAGGCCCTCGAAGCGTTGGACACTCAGGTCACACCTTTGTGTCACGCTCAAACCCCATATCACCACCAGTATGTTCTCAGGGGACCGACCAGGCCTGAGGAGCACCCTGTGGCACATTCAGGCCACATCCATCATCACAGGTACAATAAGAGGGTGGTGCTGGTGAAGAACAGCGACCCCTCATCCAGGAAGACCATCGTCTTGCACCGAAGCGGTCTTCAAAGTTTCGGGCTTTTCTTAGAGGAAGCTTCTGAGCTCATGCAGTACCATGTCAGGAAGTTGTGCACTCTGGAGGGCCGCAAGGTAAGGTCATCAACACCTGGAACTAGAAGGTTATGAAAAGATATGTTTAGTTTTGAAGTTCTTTTTGCCTTGAGATTCTCTCACATAACATGCTGAGTTTGGAAGTACAGGGGTTGTATGAGATTTTATTTGATTGCGTGACCAGGAAACTTGTTTTTTTCAAAAGGAAGTTTCTGTGTTTGACACTAGATTAATACAGTTCATTGTGTTTTACTGAATTGAAAAGGATGGCTGATTTTGAAATTAACCATAAATATATCAGTTGGGTTTGGCTCTAACAAAGTACTCTCTGAATATGTTTGTTTAAAGTGCTGCTACACATTACTGTTATTCATGCCTGAGAGTGGAAACCAGAGTGAAAGAGAGGCCTCTAGTGACCAGAGTGATTCCCTGCTAAATCCCAGCTGAGAGCTTTGTAAACTATCACTGCAAACACACAATTTTTAAAAAAAGACTATTTGGCAACATTCCATAAAAATAAACATATCTCTAAACTGCATTTTTATATCTTGGGTGTTTAAAAAAAATAAACATAGCGCCATCATATCAAAAGTATTCTACATATTTCCTTATTGGCTTTGTATTTAAAAAAAACACTCTCCCTCTGGACACTATATCAAACTACTACAATTATTGCCATGGAAATAAATAATGAGATTGTTTGATTAAGTCTTTCAAAAAGGTGCACGCCCCTTTATTTTTGATTTTTGATTTATAGGAAGCAGTTATGATTAATGGAAGAATATTCAGTTCCTTGTACCAGTATGATAATTTCCTCTCGGAAAAATACCGCTGTAACTAGATAATGTGCAACAGATATACTACAATATCAGTTTATGTTGCATTGGATTTAGTAGTTTGTTATAATCTAAGTCTATAGGGATACATATTTTGAGTGTGTGCCGGAGAGAATGAAACGAGGATATTCCCTCACACATACATATATCAGATTGTGGGTATCTCGCCAGACCTCATTAATCTTGGTCACATCAGAGCTATTTTTGAGAGAGGGAGGAAAAACAGGTCAATGATGAAACTCCTCTCCCCTACTTTGAAACCAAAGGTGTCTAAGAAATGTATCTTCCACAGTGGCAATTAATTATCTTCACCTGGCTTTGTGTGACCACGGATGAAGCCATTCATCTGCCTTCACCAACATTGGATTTCAAATTCAAAAATGCACTTTCATCAAAGCTGACTGTTTACTAGCAAAAATAAAAATCAACAAAACTCTCAATATTTCAGTCTATGTTTCTCTGAGTGACATGGCTGTCAGCAGTGAACAGAAGCAGCGGTATTCAATATTGTGTGTCATGAAAACGCAAAAGCAACCTTCCATAAGTTACAAAAAACTAATAGGAATGCATTTTTTTATACAATCTATTTGCTACTTCAACACATGATAAATATACATATGCAATAGATATTAAACATACATGTACATACTGATTTAATATAGTATTATCTGTGTTTCCTTGTTATTTTAGATGTAGAATACGATGAATAAGTCTGTCTTTTTAACCTCAGCGCAGTTTTTAAACAAACCAGTGTGGTTTGAAAGTGTTTCATTAGCAATTTGTGAGTAAAAAGTAGCAAAAAAAGGTGTAATCCTAAGGGACAATATGTGTTTATCAGTATGGAAACAAAATCCAGTAGCTTCTTTTATTAGGCCTTTGCAAGGAAAGACTCAGAAAAACAGGTCAGTACATACATACCCACCCCCTAGATTAGCAATTAGCCATTCAGGCTGATCACCTGAGAAGAGACTCATATTTGAATTCACCCCACTGTCATGATGAAGATGATTAGCATCCATGATGTCAGCCATCCACTTTTCTCAATCACCTCGCAATACCAGCGAGCATAAAGAGAGGCTAAGTGGTTCTGTTGCATTATACATTTAAGGAGTAGGATGTGTCCTAAAGCAAAATAAATCAAATTAATGATGTTGTGTTCATTAATTACAAAGCACAGACCCCTGTTCTGCTTGTCTATATCATTTTGTCTACTACTTTATCACACCCAGCCAGCTTGAATTACTGCTCAGCATTACTTGTGGATCCTAAAAGTCACACAGTAGCTCACCATGCAATAATACAGCGTCATTGTGACGTTTCCCTGAGATCATCCTGGATTAGGATGTTCATCTTGTCTTTGACTCACAGACTCTGCAAGGATTAAGAGCACTCAGTTGCACGAAATAGAGGGAAATGCATAGATTATAATAGTATCATCATAACACTTTTTTCTAAAAATGATTCCCTCTAGATATTTTTCTATTTGCTGTAGTCCTATATTTTAGTAAAAGAACAGACATTCACTAAAATCAGGACTACAAACTATCATCAGACACATTAACGTTACTGGACCCTTTTGATATTAAACTATATAAAAAGTAAAAAAACATACTCAATGTTATTTGAGTAATAAAAAAGTTAAAGATAAAGTAGCAACAGAACCTTAAATCTTGGTCAAATAAGAGCTACATTAAAGGATAAGTTCTGCGGGTCAGTGGGTAGAACATAACACCAACCCTGTAGTGTTTAACCCCCACTATTACCACAGTCTCATAAATAAGCTCTCAGTTGCAGGGTTACAAATGTCCACCCAATGGCATATGTTATATTATGTAAGAAACACAAGGTAACAGTAAGCCTGTGGTCCTGGTAATGCCTCTTTACAGGTACAATAGTGGCTGCTAAAGTTGTAAAACACTGAACTAGACACGCTTCATTATACTCTCTTAAGTGTACTGCATTTAGTTTCCTCACACCTACCAGGACTGATAGCCAAAAGAAAAATAAATATTTATCTTCAGCCTTTAATCTACCTGGTGAAATTCTACATCTACTTCAAGTTATGGTTTATCTATGTCATTTAATCCAAACTGTTTCAAATCAACAATCTTTGTAATCCCTCTGCTATTAGTACTTTTTATTTTTGCTATAATATTCATTCAGTAAACAGGCCCACTCTCAACAAGTACTTTCTGTTCTTCTGTTTTAGATTGACAATGTTCAGAGTCTTATGCAGTGCCCCAGTGTGCTTGTCTGTGTGGGACGTGAGCCTTCTGACCAGTCCATTGCAGAGAATTTTCTGAAAACATCTGATGACAAACCTTCGAGTGTGAGGTCACGCTACAGCAGCTGCAATGAAGAACATGGCGGTAGGAGAAACAGTTAATTATCACAGACTTCAGTTCTTAATTATGCTTTTAAAGGAATTACAAATGACAGTCTTAGCAGTGCTTCACTGGTAAAGGATCTGCAATATACACTACAATTGTATTGCACACAATGAGCTATGTCTTTTTTCTTTTTTCTTTTTTGTGTCTTGATTGTAAACCAAGGATTTCCAACAAAGAAAAGTTCCACCAATCCTCAACTGGAAACTGACAACAGCTCTACCAGGAAGTCAGTGTCATCTGACAAGTCATTACCAGATGGAACCGACTCTCCGGATAATGTAGACTCATGCCCGCACACTGGTGATGGAATGAGAGATGATGATGTAGAGAAACGGGTTCGCGTCAATAAAGATGGAAGTTTGTCTATGGAAATGAAAGTGCGCTTCCGGCTTCAAAATGACCAAACACTACATTGGTCGACCAAAGTAAGAAAGACAACAGGCGGGACCTATGAGTTCCCAAGAAGAAACAACAACCCCTGTTTTGCACAGGTCAGTGATGGAAGCTATTCAGAATCTGAAAACAATTGTGCTGGTGAGCAAGATGAAGCTTACATCACAAGGAGCTATCAAAGACATACAGAGGAGCCTCACTGTCCTCACTGCTGCCGTCACTGCCAGGATTACGACATCTGGAAAAACGTCCCAGAGACACAAGGGGCAACTCGACGCATTCGAACTTCCAGCTCAAGTGCATCGTCACATACTGTGGTCTCTAGAAAGACAACGGTTGAAAGGCAAACTAGTGAAGAGCATACAAATGAGCATATAGAACAAGTAGTGCAGAGAGAAACATGTGTGGAGCAGACTGTTGAGGCAGCTGAAATTGTAGAGTACTGCACCATCAGGAGTGGTTCCTGCTCACCCAAGTGCAAGGTGCAATCCTCCACAGCGGACAACTGTGAGGTGTGTGTCGACAGTTCCCCGAATGATCAGGTCAATGTTAAAACTGCTCAAATACCAGAGCAAAAAGAACTAACAGAATATACTTCTAGTGCATCCTCTGAGCTTCTAACAGACGATGAGGAGGATCAGGAGGATGATGTCCCACTGAGTGCTTCAAGGGCATCTTCCCTGAATAGTAAACCTGAAAGGGAAAAGACCACTGGAGGTGCAGAGCTAGATACAGCATCACCTATGCAACATTCATCCATGAGCCCTAGAACATCCAATGCTTCAGGGCACTCAAGCAAGTCAAGAAAATCCACAAAATCCCACATTTGTAATTGCAGAGTGACTAAAGATCTTGAAGGTGACTCAAAACAACAAATCAATGCCCAATCTGATGAGGAAGGTTGGAAACAGAGAGATCCACCAAGTGCCATGTCTGTCAAATCAAATTCCTCTGGCAGATCAAATGAATCTGAAGAAATACAGAATACAGAGACTGAAGAGGTAGAGGAGAAAAGATCCAAAAGTGCCATGTCAGTTCATTCAAATGCCTCTACAAAATCGGATGTTTTAGAAATCCCAGCTGAAGAAATGCAAGCACACAAGGACAAAGAATCCCAAGAAAGACCGCTAAGCAGCGTGTCTGTTAAATCCTCTAAAACTGAAAAATCAATGATATCAGAAGTGGCAGCTGAACAACATAAATCAGAGGCGGATGTTGATGAAGAACGGGCATTTAGTTCCATGTCATCAAAATCCAAAGCCTCTATTAGATCAAAGGGATCAAGTGTATCTTATCTCATAGATAAAGAACAAGATGGGGAGGAAACTGAGCAAAGGAAGACAAAAAAGGCTAACGCTAATTTTGAGGAAGAGGAGGAAGCTGAAGAGGCTGGAGAAGATCAGGAGAGAGTTCCGAGTGTCACGTCAACCAAATCAAAGACGTCTGCAAGATCTACACATTCAAAAGCATCTAAGCTTCAAGATGAAGAAAATGCTGTGGAAGATATTCAAGAGGGAGCATCTAGTGCTATGTCAGAAGAATCTGCAAGTTGTGAAACCTCTGAAATTGAGAATGCTGAGGAAGTTCAAGATACAGATGCAAGAACAGCTAGTACATTGTCAGGAATGTCGTCAAATAAAGCTGATAGTGAGGAGGAGGAGGTGGTGGAAAATGTGGAGAGATCTCCAAGTACCATGTCAGTGAAATCCATAAGGTCAAATGCATCCGCGAGGTCCAGAAACTCCAATGCATCTGAACAATCAGAAGTGTCTGATATTTCACCTGGCGATAGAGCATCGAGTGCAATGTCAGCCAGGTCTTTCAAGTCAAATGTATCAGCGACATCTAGAAAGTCAAAAGGCTGTCAAGAAATGAAAAGAGTAAATGCTGAAGAGCTAATGGAGAGAGCAACGAGTGCTATATCCGCTAAGTCTAATGCTGAAGAGGAAAGTGAAGGGAGACCACAAAGCACAATGTCGGTGAAGTCAAACATTTCCGCAAAATCTAACAAATCGAAATCATCTGAAGTTCCTAATAAAGAAAGTGATGACAATCATGAGAATGAAGATGATGGAGAGCTAACTGAAAATGATGAAGCTGAAACAAGAGCACCAAGTGCAATGTCAGCAAAATCTGCCAAGTCAAATGCCTCAGCAGTATCTACAAAATCATATATGTCAGCCAAATCAGCCAAATCAGCACAGTCAAATATGACTGCCAAATCTTATATGTCAGAACATGGAGAGAGAGCTCCAAGCCATTTGTCAACTACATCTGCTAAATCTGCTAAATCAAGTTCTTCAGCAATGTCTAAGAAATCAAAAGGTTATGCAGTTCTGTCTGAAAACTGTGGTGAGGATCCAAAAGAAATTACTGTTGAAGAGGAGAATGAAGGGAGATCAGTGACCTCAATGTCAGCACAGTCAGTTGAGTCAAGCATTTCTACAAGATCAAACAAGTCAAAATGTTCTGCTCATGTTCCAGCTGATGAAGGCTCTGAGTCCTCTGAGGATGTAAATGACGAAGAGCAAACTGCAGAAAGAGCAGCAAGCAGCATGTCAGCCAAAACAGTCCAGTCACACGTGTCTGAAATATCTATAAAGTCTAGAGAGAGAGCATCAAGTGCTTTATCAGCTAAATCAGCAAAGACACATGTTTCTACAACATCTACTAAATCAAAAGCTTCTGAGGTTCACTCTGGAAAAACTACTGGCACTCCTGATGAAGGTGATGATGAAGAGGAAGCTCCAGAGAGAGCACAGAGTGCCCTGTCAACAAAAACTGCAAAGTCAACTATTTCCACAAAATCTACTCAGTCAAAAGGACTTCATGATCCAGCTGAGGAAAATATATCTGATCATGAGGAACATGCAGAGAGAGCTCCGAGCAATATATCAGTCAGATCAGCAAAATCAGCAAAGTCCAATGTTTCTGCAAAATCTAGAGGATCAAAAGTTTCTGAAGTTCCCTTAGATGACTGTGCTGACAATCCTGAGGAAAGAGTTGGTGAAGTGGAGAGTGAAGGAAGAGCAATGAGCTCAATGTCAGCACAATCTGATGAATCAAATATTTCTGCAAGATCAAATAGGTCAAAATGTTCTGCTTATGTTTTAGCTGATGTAAGCTTTGAGAGCCCTGACGAAGTAAATGACCAAGAGCAAACTGAAGAAAGAGCAGCAAGCAGCATGTCAGCTGAATCAGTCCAGTCACTTGTTTCTGAAATATCTATAAAGTATGCAGAGAGAGCACCAAGTGCTTTGTCAGCTAAATCAGCAAAGTCTCATGTTTCTACAAAATCTATCAAATCAAATGCTTCTGAGATTCAGTCAGTCAAAACTGATGGCATTAATGATGAAAGTGATGATGAAGAGGAAGCTCAAGAGAGAGCACAGAGTGCCCTGTCAACAAAAACTGCTAAGTCAACTATTTCCGCAAAATCTACTAAGTCAAAAGGACTTCATGATCCAGCTGATGAAAATATATCTGATCATGAGGAACATGCAGAGAGAGCTCCAAGCAATATATCAGTCAGATCAGCAAAATCAGCAAAGTCCAATGTTTCTGCAAAATCTAGAGGATCAAAAGTTTCTGAGATTAAGTCAGTCAAGACTGATGACATTACTGATGAGGAAGATGATGAAGAGGAAGCTCAAGAAAGAGCACAGAGTGCCCTGTCAACAAAAACTGCTAAGTCAACTATTTCCGCAAAATCTACTAAGTCAAAAGGACTTCATGATCCAGCTGATGAAAATATATCTGATCATGAGGAACATGCAGAGAGAGCGCCAAGCAATATATCAGTCAGATCAGCAAAATCAGCAAAGTCCAATGTTTCTGCAAAATCTAGAGGATCAAAAGTTTCTGAAGTTCCCTTGGAAGACGATGCTGACAATACTGAGGAAAGAGATGTTGAAGAGGAGAGTGAAGGAAGAGCAATGAGCTCAATGTCAGCACAATCTGTTCAATCAAGTATTTCTGCAAGATCAAATAGATCAAAATGTTCTGCTCGTGTTCCAGCTGATGAAGAAAATGACACAGAGCAAACTGAAGAAAGAGCAGCAAGCAGCATGTCAGCCGAATCAGTCCAGTCACAGGTGTCTGAAATATCTATAAAGTATGCAGAGAGAGCACCAAGTGCTTTGTCAGCTAAATCAGCAAAGTCACATGTTTCTACAAAATCTATCAAATCAAAAGCTTCTGAGATTCAGTCAGTCAAAACTGATGGCATTAATGATGAAGGTGATGATGAAGAGGAAGCTCAAGAAAGAGCACAGAGTGCCCTGTCAACAAAAACTGCTAAGTCAACTATTTCCACAAAATCTACTAAGTCAAAAGGACTTCATGATCCAGCTGAGGAAAATATATCTGATCATGAGGAACATGCAGAGAGAGCTCCGAGCAATATATCAGTCAGATCAGCAAAATCAGCAAAGTCCAATGTTTCTTCAAAATCTAGAGGATCAAAAGTTTCTGAGATTAAGTCAGTCAAGACTGATGACATTACTGATGAGGAAGATGATGAAGAGGAAGCTCAAGAAAGAGCACAGAGTGCCCTGTCAACAAAAACTGCTAAGTCAACTATTTCTGCAAAATCTACTAAGTCAAAAGGACTTCATGATCCAGCTGAGGAAAATACATCTGATCATGAGGAACATGAAGAGAGAGCTCCAAGCAATATATCAGTCAGATCAGCAAAATCAGCAAAGTCAAATGTTTCTGCAAAATCTAGAGGATCAAAAGTTTCTGAAGTTCCCTTGGAAGACGATGCTGACAATACTGAGGAAAGAGATGGTGAAGAGGAGAGTGAAGGAAGAGCAATGAGCTCAATGTCAGCACAATCTGTTCAATCAAGTATTTCTGCAAGATCAAATAGATCAAAATGTTCTGCTCGTGTTCCAGCTGATGAAGAAAATGACACAGAGCAAACTGAAGAAAGAGCAGCAAGCAGCATGTCAGCCGAATCAGTCCAGTCACAGGTGTCTGAAATATCTATAAAGTATGCAGAGAGAGCACCAAGTGCTTTGTCAGCTAAATCAGCAAAGTCACATGTTTCTACAAAATCTATCAAATCAAAAGCTTCTGAGATTCAGTCAGTCAAAACTGATGGCATTAATGATGAAAGTGATGATGAAGAGGAAGCTCAAGAGAGAGCACAGAGTGCCCTGTCAACAAAAACTGCTAAGTCAACTATTTCCACAAAATCTACTAAGTCAAAAGGACTTCATGATCCAGCTGAGGAAAATACATCTGATCATGAGGAACATGCAGAGAGAGCTCCAAGCAATATATCAGTCAGATCAGCAAAATCAGCAAAGTCTAATGTTTCTGCAAAATCTAGAGGATCAAAAGTTTCTGAGATTAAGTCTGTCAAAACTGATGACATTACTGATGAAGGTGATGATGAAGAGGAAGCTCAAATGAGAGCACAGAGTGCCCTGTCGACAAAAACTGCAAAGTCAACTATTTCCACGAAATCTACTAAGTCAAAAGGACTTCATGATCCAGCTGAGGAAAATACATCTGATCATGAGGAACATGCAGAGAGAGCTCCAAGCAATATATCAGTCAGATCAGCAAAATCAGCAAAGTCAAATGTTTCTGCAAAATCTAGAGGATCAAAAGTTTCTGAAGTTCCCTTGGAAGACGATGCTGACAATACTGAGGAAAGAGATGGTGAAGAGGAGAGTGAAGGAAGAGCAATGAGCTCAATGTCAGCACAATCTGTTCAATCAAGTATTTCTGCAAGATCAAATAGATCAAAATGTTCTGCTTGTGTTCCAGCTGATGAAGAAAATGACACAGAGCAAACTGAAGAAAGAGCAGCAAGCAGCATGTCAGTCGAATCAGTCCAGTCACAGGTGTCTGAAATATCTATAAAGTCTGCAGAGAGAGCACCAAGTGCTTTGTCAGCTAAATCAGCAAAGTCACATGTTTCTACAAAATCTATCAAATCAAATGCTTCTGAGATTCAGTCAGTCAAAACTGATGGCATTAATGATGAAAGTGATGATGAAGAGGAAGCTCCAGAGAGAGGACAGAGTGCCCTGTCAACAAAAACTGCTAAGTCAACTATTTCCACAAAATCTACTAAGTCAAAAGGACTTCATGATCCAGCTGAGGAAAATACATCTGATCATGAGGAACATGCAGAGAGAGCTCCAAGCAATATATCAGTCAGATCAGCAAAATCAGCAAAGTCCAATGTTTCTGCAAAATCTAGAGGATCAAAAGTTTCTGAGATTAAGTCAGTCAAGACTGATGACATTACTGATGAGGAAGATGATGAAGAGGAAGCTCAAGAAAGAGCACAGAGTGCCCTGTCAACAAAAACTGCTAAGTCAACTATTTCTGCAAAATCTACTAAGTCAAAAGGACTTCATGATCCAGCTGAGGAAAATACATCTGATCATGAGGAACATGCAGAGAGAGCTCCGAGCAATATATCAGTCAGATCAGCAAAATCAGCAAAGTCAAATGTTTCTGCAAAATCTAGAGGATCAAAAGTTTCTGAAGTTCCCTTGGAAGACGATGCTGACAATACTGAGGAAAGAGATGGTGAAGAGGAGAGTGAAGGAAGAGCAATGAGCTCAATGTCAGCACAATCTGTTCAATCAAGTATTTCTGCAAGATCAAATAGATCAAAATGTTCTGCTTGTGTTCCAGCTGATGAAGAAAATGACACAGAGCAAACTGAAGAAAGAGCAGCAAGCAGCATGTCAGCCGAATCAGTCCAGTCACAGGTGTCTGAAATATCTATAAAGTATGCAGAGAGAGCACCAAGTGCTTTGTCAGCTAAATCAGCAAAGTCACATGTTTCTACAAAATCTATCAAATCAAAAGCTTCTGAGATTCAGTCAGTCAAAACTGATGGCATTAATGATGAAAGTGATGATGAAGAGGAAGCTCCAGAGAGAGGACAGAGTGCCCTGTCAACAAAAACTGCTAAGTCAACTATTTCCACAAAATCTACTAAGTCAAAAGGACGTGATGGTCAAGCTGATGAAGATCTATCTGATCATGAGGAACATGCAGAGAGAGCTCCAAGCAATATATCAGTCAGATCAGCCAAATCAGCAAAGTCAAATGTTTCAGTAGTATCTATGATATCAAAAGCTTCTGACATTCCTGCTGATCACATTGCTGTTTCTCCTGAAAAGGCAAATGAGGAGGAGCTCGAAGAAAGTACATCAGTAATTTCAGTCGAGTCAAATGTTTCTGAAAGAACAAGTAGGTCAAAATGCTCAGCTGTTGTTCCAGTTCAAGAACGCATTGCCAGACCTAAGTCACATATTTCGACAGTATCTATGAAATCAAATGCTTCTAAATCTCCTCCTGGTACTAATACTCCTGAGGGGAGCAATGATGAGGAAGACAGTGCAGAGAGAGCAATGTCTGCAAAGTCAACTATTTCTGAAGACTTGGATGCCCCAGCTAAAGGAAACCCTTATGATTATGTGGAAAGAGCTTCAAGTAATATGTCCATCAAATCAGCCAAGTCAGCAAAGTCACTCAAGTCAAATATTTCTTCAAGATCAAAAGAATCAAAATGTTCTGATGTTACAGCTGAAGAAAGCTTTGCGAACTCCTATACAGAGAACGACAGAGAGCAAAATAAAGAAAGGGCAGCAAGCTGCATTTCAGTCAGAACAGTTCAGTCTCATGTTTCTGAAAGATCTAAATCACGTGCCTCGGCAAAATCTACGATATCGAATGCTTCTGAAGTCTGTTCTGTCAGAACTACTGGCATTTCTGATGAAGGGAATGGTGAAGAGGAAGCTCAAGAGAGAACGCAGAGTGCCATGTCAGCCAAGACGACACAGTCAACCATGTCTGTAAGATCAAGTAGGTCAAAAGTCCGTGAAGTTCCTCCAGAAGAAAATACGTCAACTGATGAAGAAACTTTACAAAGACCACCAAGCACCCTGTCAGCTATATCAACAAGATCTGCCAAAACAACACAGTCAAATATTTCTGCAAAGTCTAGTAAGTCAAAAGCCTCTAATACTCAAGGGGAAGAGAATCACGAGGAGACTATGGAGCGAGCACCAAGCAGTACCTCCATCAAATCAACAAAATCAAGAAATTCAAATGCCTCAGCAGTGTCCAAAAAATCCAAAGCTGCTGAAGATGGCGCTAACATTGCTGATGAAAGCACTGAAGAAGATACTGAGGCGAGAGTAAAGAGCTCTATGTCAGCCAAATCAGCAAAGACAAATGTAACATCAGTATCTACAAAATCAAAAGCTTCTAATGCTCTTCAAAATGGTGAAGACGATGGTGGAACGGAAGCTGAAGAGAGAACTCCAAGTCCCATGTCAATTAAAACATCAAAGTCAGATCTGTCCCTGAGGTCAAGTAGGTCAAACGTTTCGCAACAGACAGCTGAGACACATGCTGAAGAGGTAGATCGAACAGAGAGGACTCCAAGTGTTTTGTCAATGAAGTCAACTGTTTCTGCAAGAACCACAAAGTCCAACGTATCTGAAATGACCCATATTGAAATGACTGCCCATGATGAAGATACTGAAGAAAGAGCACATAGTGTTAAGTCAAGTAAATCAGCAAAATCCAATAAATCAAAAAAGCTGATAACTTCTGAAGTTCCTACTATAGAAGGTTTGGACACTTCTCATGAAGGAAATGCTAAAGAGAAATCTGAAAGAGCTCCAAGTGCCATGTCAGCAAAGTCAAATATGTCAGTGAGATCAAGAAAATCAAAAGTATCTGATGTTCCTGCTGATGAAAATAATCTTGAAACGGAAGAGAGAACACTTAGCCCTGTGTCTGCAAAATCCACTTCTTCTGAAATGTTAGGCACATCTGAAATACCTGTTTTGACCATTGAGGAAAGTGAAGACAGAGCACCTACATCCATGTCATCAAAGTCTAAGGTTTCAGGACGTACAAATAAGTCAACAGCATCTGAGCTTCATGAAAAGAAAAGTGAAGGGCGGCCAAAAAGTGCTTTATCTGTTAAGTCAAATCTCTCTGTGAAATCTCGAAAATCCCCCAAAAATGATATATTAAAAGTTGGATTTGTGGAAAATAAGGAGGGGTCTGTTCATGTTCCTGCTGATAAGAAGACCAGCATTTCTCCAATAACTGCAGGGGAAGATGTGAATCCTGAAGACAAGAGTAAGCCCCCATCTAGTTTGCATGAGGAGGAGAAACAAGATACACTTGATAAAAGGAGTTGTAATTCTAAGACAAGCAAATCAAGCAGGCTAGACACAAAACATGAAACTGCAGAGGTTACGGCCAAATCAAAGGGTAATTCACAATCTGCTGTGTCAGAAACCTGTCAAAGTGCACAACAAACAATAGGAAATAAACATCCAGTGATGTCTCACTCAGAGTCGAAAGAAAGCGATTTGTCCCAAACTCTGTCCAGTTCAGATATCATCAAGGAGACATGTGAAACTTCAGCAACTGGAGAATCAAAATCCCATACGTCTAAGAGGACGACAAATGGTCCAATGGAAGCCACAGGCGTTGGGAGTGTCAAGGATAACAGAAGTGACAAAAGCAAGAAAAGCAACAAACGCAAACCCAACAACACAAATGCTGATGACTTTGAGCTGGTCCCATCTAGCCTTCCAAATACATCTCCTACTGAGGTAGTGAATGAATGGCTGAATTCAATACCAGCAGATGGTGATACGTGTATGTATGACATGGAGGAACTTAATGAAAACTGTGAAGGACAAAAAAATGGCCACACAACAGAGGAAATTAAAAATATGGACGATAATGAAAACAATGACTCTGCAACTGCAAAAACAACAGACACAAATGAAGGAGTTATGATGAACAGTGTCCCGAATGATGACAGCCAAACAAGCCCAGAGGCACCAAATGCAGATAATATCGGCACTCAGAGAGATAATGGCACAACAATATTCAACTCCTCGGTACAGGTGATGAAAGTACTTTTAAATCCAAAGCTCGACAGATGTAACAGTTTGCCCGAAATTTCTCCAGTGTGTGGACGTAAACTAAGCACTTCAGCTAGAGGTCTTCTGGATTGCCTTGTGAAGTTGCAGTTAATAGACCATACTCCTGAAAATGCAAACGAAAAGAATGAAAGATACCAAGAGCTCATGAATATTCTTAAATCTCTCTGGCTTTGTGATATTCCAGAAAATAAACAGAACATTTTAAAGAAAGGTGATCACCATTCTGTGGACGATGAATTCAACCATACCTCATCTTCTGGTGTGGATGTCAACAGTGGCTCTACCGGCTCCGGGAATAGTAGTGACGGTGTAAATGCTAATGTACGTCAACCACATACAACAACAGATATGGTTGAGAAAGTACAAGAAGTCTGTGAAGATGAAGCAGAAGCAGAAGCTCAGTGGACAGCTGAGAAAGATGTAGAAGGAATACATGAGGAAAAACAAAAGGAAGATGATCCAGCAACAGATGAAACAATTAGAAGCGATGATAGTCCAAGAGAACTTTCTGAAACACCACCCTCCTCGAACAACAGTTCAGGAAATGACAGTGAAAGGGTTTCTCAAAATCCTGATCCTGTTTGGGTCTTAGCCTTATTAACTAAAATAGAAAAGCAGTTCATGACACATTATATTGATGCAATGAGAGAGTTCAAGGTAAGATGGAGCCTGGACAATAATGAACAGCTTGACACGATGATAAGTGAGCTTAAACACGAGGTCCAAAAAAGAATCCAAACAAGTATAAGAAGGGAACTGAGAAAAATTCAAGGTCAAGCAGGCCTACCAAGACCCCCTAAAGAAGGGATGTCCCGTGCCTCAACCACACAAACAGAAGAGAGAAGACGGAAACTGAAGATTATGCTCGAACAATCAGTTGATCCCCAAGCAGAAAAAAGTGATGATTCAGCAACAGGCACATCTTACAGTGATCAACGCAATGAGAATGACGATGAATATTGTCCATGTGAAACATGCATTGAGAAAAAATTACATCTATGCCATCACTTCCTGCAGAAGTTATGAATGTTGCACCTGTCATTATGGACTTTGACCTGAGGAGGATTCTGGTGATGAAGAATGCTGATCCTGGCAATACACCTGCAATCACCTGTACATCTTACTATAAAAATGATACTGAAACTAAAGCAGCAGAAACATTTGTACAAAAGGTGATTGGGAACGCTCTAAGAGAAGTGGAAGAAGACGAGGTACATCGTGATACTGAAGATGACTTTTTGTGTAAAGATGCAGGTCAAGAAGATGAGTCTGAAAACATTGAAGCAGAAGATGCAGTCAAAGAATTAACTGAACAGACGGTCGCTGAGGTAGGGAAAGGCTCTCCTTTTGATAACAATGAGGAAATAAGCAAAACAGAAGATGAAGGTGCAGAAAATGAGACTGATGACATAGGCACAGTTGAAGATGAATCCTTTGTAGAGAAAGTGGGCACAGCTGAAGAAGAAATTTCAATTGAAGAGTCTATTGTTGCAGCCACAACTAAAGTAGCAGCAAATCAGGGATGGTTGTCAATAAAGAAGAGATTGCTGCCAACAATGCAGATCATTCTGCAAAGCAAGATGAGGACACAGCAGCTTATGAAGGCAGATGAGGTAGAAGCCACATCCTCAGCTGAGGAACTGTCAAAAGGAGAAGCTGAAACTGAGGATGAGATTGATGTAGAACAAGAGATTGCAGCGGACGAGTCGAAGGAAGAGACTGCTGAAGCCACCACTGCTGAAGATAAAAATGCAGAAGGGGATGATGTGGCAGCCACAACTGAAAATGAATCTGATAAAGATGAGGCTGTGGAAGTAGAGATGGTTGATCATGATGAGGAGATTCCTGCCACAAGTGCAGATGAGTCTGAAGATGAGAACGATGCAATAACTGATGAATCTTCAAAAGAACTCGCTGAAAAAGCAACAACTGAAGATGAGCTTGTTGTAGAAAAGGAGATTGCTGTTACGAGTGAGGACGAATTTAAGGAAGAGGCTGCTGAAGCTGCCACAGCTGAAGATGAAAATGAAGAAGAGGAATATCTGGCAGCCACAAGTGAACATGAATCTGACAAAGATGAGGCGGTGGAAGAAGGGACAGTCGATGATGACGAGGAGATTGCTTCGGACGAGAACAATGACACAGCCACAGCTGATGAATTGTCAAACGAACCGGCTGAAGAAGCAGAAACTGAAGATGAGATGGCAGCAGAAGAGACTGCTCTGGCCGCAACTGAAAATGATTGACAATTGGAGAAGAAGACATTCTGAAATGAGTCTGAGATTAAAACTGGCATGAATCTGACAATGAAGAAGCTGGAGAAGAAGACATTCTGGCCACCACTGCTGATGAGTCTGCAGATGAAAACAATGATACGGCCACAGCTGATAATGAATCGTCAAAGGAAACTGAAAAAGCAGAAACTGAAGGTGAGATTTTGGTTGAAAAGGAGGTTACTGGCACAAGTGAAGATGAATCAAATGAAGAGGCTGCTGAAGCCACTGAGGCTGAAGATGAAAATGCAGCAGAAGATGCGTCAGAACCAATTGCATGTGAATCTGAACATGAGGAGGCTGTGGAAGTAGGGACAATTGAAGATGTTAAAGAGACTGCTAACACCAGTGATGATGATTCTGCAGAGAGTGTATATGCCACCACAAATGAAGATGAAACTGCAGAGGAGAATGATGCAACAAGGGATGAATTGGCAAAGGAACCTGCTGAAGAACCAACGACTGAAGATGAGCTTGTTGTAGAAAAGGAGATTGCTGTTACGAGTGAGGATGAATTTGAGGAAGAGGCTGCTGAAGCCGCCACAGCTGAAGATGAAAATGAAGAAGAGACCACTATGGCAACCCCAGGTGAACATGAATCTGACATAGACAAGGTTGTGGAAGACGGGGCAGTTGATGGTGATGATGATAAGGATATTGCTGCCAAGAGTGCAGATGAGTCTGGAGATGAGAACGATGACACAACTGATGAATCTGCAAAAGAGCCAGCTGAAGAAGCTGAAAGTGAAGACGAGACGGCTGTAGAAAAGGAGATCACAAGTGAAGATGAATCAAAGGAGGAGATCACTGAAGATGAAATTACAGCAGAAGAGACTTCTGTGGCAGCCACAACCGAAAAGGAATCTGAAAGTGAGGAACATGTAGAAGAAGAGTCAAAGATAGAGCCTGCAGAAGATGAAAATACTGCTGAAGACTCTTATGTGGCAGCCACAACTGAAAATGAATCTGGCAATGAGGAAGATGTGGAAGAAGAAAAGGAGATCACAAGTGAAGATGAATCAAAGGAGGATATCGCTGAAGATGAAATTACAGCAGAAGAGACTTCTGTGGCAGCCACAACCGAAAAGGAATCTGGCAATGAGGAAGATGTGGAAGAAGAGTCAAAGACAGAGCTTGCAGAAGACTCTCATGTGGCAGCCACAACTGAAAATGAATCTGGCAATGAGGAAGATGTGGAAGAAGAGTCAAAGGAAGAGCCTGCAGAAGACTCTCATGTGGCAGCCACAACTGAAAATGAATCTGGCAATGAGGAAGATGTGGAAGAAGAAAAGGAGATCACAAGTGAAGATGAATCAAAGGAGGATATCGCTGAAGATGAAATTACAGCAGAAGAGACTTCTGTGGCAGCCACAACCGAAAAGGAATCTGGCAATGAGGAAGATGTGGAAGAAGAGTCAAAGACAGAGCTTGCAGAAGACTCTCATGTGGCAGCCACAACTGAAAATGAATCTGGCAATGAGGAAGATGTGGAAGAAGAGTCAAAGGAAGAGCCTGCAGAAGACTCTCATGTGGCAGCCACAACTGAAAACGAATCTGGCAATGAGGAAGGTGTGGAGGAAGAGTCAAAGGAAGAGCTTGAAGAAGACTCTCATGTGGCAGCCACAACTGAAGATGAACCTGACGAGGATGAACCTGCCACAAACGATGAAGATGAAAGTGCAGTAACTGGAGATGAAAGTGCTGTAGAAAAAGATGATAATGTCACAAGTGATGCTGAAGATAACAGTGCGGCAGAACAGGCAGATGTTGAAGCTACAACTGAACATGAATCTGACAAAGACGCAGCTGTGGAAGCCACCAGTGCGGATGAGTCTGGGTCAGATGATAAGGAAAATGCTGACAAAGCAACAAGTGAAGATGAGATTGCTGAAGAAGAAGAGATTGCTGTCACAAGTGAAGATGACATGAAGGAAGAAGCTGGTGAGGCCATGACATCCGAAGAGGAAAATGCAGCAGAAGATGTGTCTGTCACAAGTGAACATGAATCTGACAAAGAAGAGGATGTGGAAACAGGGACACTTGAAGATGTAGAAGAAACTGTTGCTGAAGAAGATTCTGCAGAAGGTATGGATGCCACCACAGATGATGATGAAACTACAGAGGAGCGTGATAACACAGTCAAAGCTGACGGACTGACAAAAGAACCATCCGAAGCAGCAAGTGAAGATGAGGTTGCTATGGAAAAAGAAGGTCCTACCACAGATGAAGATGACACCAGGGAGGAGACTGCTGAAGTAGTCACAGCCACAGATAAAGACAATTCGGGTGAAGAGGAAATCAATGAAGCTGATAATGAATCAAATGAAGAGGAGGTGGAAGAAACCACAGAGCTTGTGGAAAAGGATGATGATGCGGAAGCTGAATCTGCAATAGAAGAAAGCTTGAAAGCTGTGACTGAAAATGAATCAGAAGAAGACTGCAATGAATCAGCCACAGATGAAAGTGAATCAGTCAACAACACAACAACAGATGCCAATGAGACTGCAGGAGAAGAAGATTGTTCAAAAGTTACAAATGACAATACATCAAGAGAGGAACATTCAGAAACCAAGCCTGAGAATGAGACTGAAGATGTGAGTCCAGGAGAAGATGCAAATGCAGAAGAGGATAAAGAGGCTAGAGATGAAGATGAGACTCTAAGTGAGGCAGAACATGCTGAAGTGGCATCAGCTGAAGAGCTCAATGACACAGTGTCATCTGAAGAAATTGCAGAAAGCAATGCCATTGAAGATTTTGTTCAAGAAGAAGAAAAAGGTGAAGAGGGCGACAATGGCGAAAACACACGAGTGGACGATGTAAATGACGAAAATGAGGAACAAGAAACACATGCAACACAATGTGAATGCGTTGACTTTACAAATGGAAGCAATGATAATGATGAAGATGTCGGGGCCTCTGAAAAAGAGCAGGAGGAAGCTAAGGCAAACAATGAAGACTGGAGAGGAAACCAGGGAGATTCAGCTGACGGAGAAGATGAAGCAGAGGAAGATTCAGACGAATCGGACGAAGAAACTGATGGTGAAGAGCAAGATTTTGTTCCAAGCAAGACAGATAGTCAAGAGGCAGATACAAGAGCAGCTGAGAAAATGACATTAATCACACTTGATACTTTGACCAGAGTGAATGCAGAATCTGAGGATGGCGCTTATGCTGATGTTGAAGATTCTGAGACTGACATAAACAGTCAAGAAGACGTAAGAAGCCTCGAGTCAGATACTATGAAAACTATTTCATCATGAGCTGACTTAGGGATTAGTTTGCAAAGGCTAAGGGGTACTGATAGAGAGTAAATACAGTAGTAAAACTACAGTAGAACATAACAAGTAGACAGCTATTAATATTCACACACTGAGCAGTCGGAGGTCATTCTGTTTATTGTTAATCAGTCCAGAGACGACCCAACAAGAACTGTAAAGTGAAGAAAGCTAAAGGATCGTTCTAGATTATTCCAATTTTATCTTCTTGTTTTTCTTGTTTAACAAGCACTAAAGAATAAAGCACTTTGTTCCAGCATATCTCATGCTGCGACTGAACACATGCACAACAAGTACTTATCATGCAGGTGTATGAAAAAGGGAATCATTAATACTTGAATGTATGTATTACACTGTATATATGTAGGATGTTTGTATAGTTTTAATGCAAAACTAAATGCACATATGCACATATACTGTAGTTTTTCTTCAAATTACTGCAGTATATTTACACAATGTTTGCTGCTAAACATTTATTTGCAGGATTAAGCAAGTCTCTGAATGTATTTTATCTAACCTAAAGTATTCTTTGAAGATGTTTGAAAGTTAAGATTTAAAGTTATATATTTTTCTAGTTAATATTTCTGGAAAGCCAGAAAATGCTGATAATATTAATTTTGAATGTATAGAGAGCAAAACTGGATGATGATTAACATCAGTGTAAGCCATCTTCACAATCCCATCAGGTAGCCGTGTTAAAGCTTTAATTGGCTTCTATAGCAAATTAACTGGAACATCTGGAAAGAAGCAAAAGTCATGGATGGGATTTATGCATCATGACAGGCTCTCCTATTGTTCTGTATTGTAGACCATTCATCAGTGTTTATCAGTAATAAATACATTATTATTTGTGGTACAGAGGTTACTACCTTTGCTGAATGTACTGTACTTATTGTCTCTTAAATAAAAAAATACATTAAGGTCATTTTTGTTATTCGTTTGTATGACACAATTTCAAAACAAAAATCGAAAATTGGACAGACACTCTTCACAAACTCAAGCATCATACTTCTTCATTTTAAAGTTTTAAGAAAAAAAATGACATTATACAAATCACTTACCTGGTACATGAAAATGTGCCACTATCCATGTAACATCCTTGTAAAAAATATATTTATGTATTGAGTTTATACACAGTCACTGAGTTTTAGTACAACATGTCAGTGTTTTAATATTTGGAAAGATCATATTGAATGCTTCTTAAAAACAACTCAGTGTAGTATGGTGAGTGATATACAAAATGATATCTACATCCAAATGGTTGGTTTTCAGAGAATACTTGATGCTTATTTTATAGCACATGTGCCATAATTTAAAATAACACACAACAATCACAAATATTTCCATACATTGTGTAAAATTCCATAAAATTCAAATGATAAATAACTGCTGCAGAGCTGACACTGTACAACACAATTGCTGATCAACAGTGTCATCCAGATGGACTTTCTTTGCTCTATGTTACTGACAATCAGTGAAAACTAACTTTGTGGGTACGGGTTATTTTATGTGCTATAAGATACTTGAAAACATAATATATATTCAACACAAGTATAATCATCTTCTGTGGAAAGGTATGGTGAATGAGTGTGTGAGGCTGTCTACTGAGACTCCATTCACTCTCCTTCTGCTGTGAGCGCCGTTAGACAAGGCTGATAGATGTGCCTCTCTCAGAGTTTCCATTTGCAGTCTCTTGTGGTCATGTGACATACATAATTGGTGTCACTCTGATTGACTGCATACCACCACAGTCAGGGGCATGTAAAGATCTTTTTTTTTTTGCCAGCTCTAATGTGTTTACCAGCTATTAAAATGTCAACAAATAAATGAAATTGTTCCTCAGAAGGAACTGTGAAAGTAACAGTAACAGTGAGGCGTGTGTTAAATGTAAATAATGAAAAAAACACATCAGTTTCTTAATTAAATGCAATGATACCATTTCTCTCTTCAACATTTATCATGACCTCTTTCATATATCAATGCTGCACTAATGTTTGACTTGATGTGATGAAACCAATCTTCAAATCTTCTGGAAAAGCAGAGTTTTTCTTTTTTGAGGAAGCACCTGCTTGCTGGCACAGAACTATTTCCACGGTAAACACTAGAAGAGTGAGGAACGTCATCCGGAGCACAATAATAAGGGGCTTTCCCTCAGCCATAATTACCTCAGAGCAACTTGCCCCTGGAACAGCTGCACAGACCTGCTCCCAACTGCAGATGTGTCTTTTGAACTAAATGGTGTGACAGGTACTGGGAACACTGAGTTTATGCTACATACAATATGATAGCAATCGGTCATTTTATTGTACATATGAAAGTTAACAATAATAAGAAACGAAAATAATTTATTATATATATATATATATAATAAGTTTAGCAAACAAACTCAGTATGTACAGTACTTAAATGCCTTTAAATTTGCAAATAAAGCTACAAAGCAGTATCACCTTGGTGCTTGATGTCTGTTGACTAACGGAGGAAAAACAATAGTAAAAGTGAATCGCTCCCTAAACTCATGGACATCCGAGAGGAACAGCAGAAGTGCCTGGTAAATGCATGATGGAGTTCAATTGTTCCTTGTTTATTGACAATCACTTTGTCTTTTAAAGGCAAATGCAGGAGCGAGACCTTCTCTCACTGCAAGTGTGACAGAGGACAGAAACGGTTCCCACACAGACAGGAAGTCAAAGAGGGCCTCTTGTGATATAGAGGGGGATTAAAATCGAGAAACATGTGTTTTTGTGTGTTGATTTCTGTGCGTGTGTGTGTATGTGTGTGCGTGTGTTAATAAATCAAAGCTTGATAAACACAGACTGATAACTCACTGATAATATTCTAGTATATATTCAATTTACAATCAATATTTTATGTCATGAATGTGCAGTTTGACCAAACACTATCATCCACATCTGCATGTAGACACACTTTCAGACACATGCAGTGCACACTCACATTTATGACGCGAATTGAAATGGTCGTTGGCAGCATTTATGCTTTTGGCCAGGACTGCGCGATAGTAAAGGAGACCCACGCTCCCTTTCTTTCCCACCGTTGTTCAGGTTATCCTGTGGGGCCACTTATGACCCTTCTGCAGGCAGGATGCAATGTCTGGGGACCCCAGCAGGACTGTACACAAGCATCCGCCAAGCCCTGGGAAGAAAACAAGGGCTGATGGAAAACCAGAAGAAGTTAGTAACCAGGACGCACTCAATAACACTCGCCATGCACCTGCAGCATGTGTGTGTGTGTGTGTGTGTGTGTGTGGGTGTGTGTCGTTCCTTCAGAGAACTACAGCACAGCACAGTCCCCACACACAGCACAGGTGGTCCAAACAAAAACCTGTGAAGTGTTGCCCAGAGAGTAATATCCCCACATTGCGTGTTGTATAAAGCCCCCCATAGGAAACAAACACTTCCGGTGCTGTAAGATTTATTGTTCCCCGCACTTATAGGTCACAACATACTCTGAATGATATCTTCCTCACAAGGCTCTTTGATTCGTCCTTAATACCATTTAATAGTCATTTAGCATGCAAACCAGAAACGGAAGGGTCTTAATTACTGCTAGATCACTCAAGGACATAGTGTTTTGTGTTTATTGTTTCCATCGCTGAAAAAGAGGGGTGAATTTCCTCTTCAGTGCATTGTGTGGTGAGAATAGGAAAGACCTGGTTAACAGTGCTGTATGGTGTGAAAACCCAAAGCATTGTTACACTTTGATAGATTGACCGCACATCAGTTTGCAACCCCCCCCATGTCACTGACTTTGCATCTGTATTCACATCCGCACACCTTCCTCTGCACCAGATACAGATATACAAGCATTACACAACAGAAATCCCCAAAGTTCAACACTCTATTGAATGATTTCTACAGAGGAGGACAATGTAAGGGTTATCTATTAATAGAAATGGCATCAATGTAGGGAAAAGCTGGGAAAATTGTCTTGAAATGGACCAACTTTAGTAGAGTCAGGGTTTTAAACAAGACTATCTATGCCCTCTAGTGTCAACATGGGGCTCATCAACAAGCAAAAAACAAAGTATGGTGAACCTCAGCGGAATGGTTTTGTACTTCTTCCTGCTTTTTGCCTCAGCTGCTGTTATGTTCATGCACATGCAAACACATCACCTCATTATTAGCGCACAGAAGTCACTCCAAAAAAACCCGTTATTTAGCAGCTGTCTTGTATTTTCACATGCATTTGACTAACAGAGTAACTAACAGAAAATAGTTACAAGCAATAAAAATAAGAAATAAATAAAATGGTAGTAAAAATGTATTAAGAAGTAGCCTATTCACAATGTCCTTCCCTTAGAATGTCTGTCCTCTACCTGACAGTACATTATTCAATAGTGGCAAAATTATTGTTGTAAGGAGAGAAGAAAAATATATTTTAAAATGTGTGCAGATATTCCGATATTGTTACTCCATTAGAGGGTTTCAATACCAGTTCACCAGTCCATCTTGTGGCAAGAATGTGTACTGCTTTATAAAAGTACATGTATTTGCTAAGTATTAAGAAATAAACAATGCAGTGGATTAAATAAACATGTCATATGTCAGTATGTTATATAAAAATATAACTGTTACATATTACACATTTTGATGTACAACTTTAAACTTCCATCTCTTTGTAATTTGACCTTGGTTGTGCTGCATTCGTGAGTCTGAAGACTGAGAAGGAATTGCATGCATCCACTTAATTCATTTACACTTTAAAGGTTTGATCAAAGTGAACTAATTGGAGTTTAATCAGCAGGTGAGGTGATCGTTGTACTGTTTTGTTAGCTGATTTGCTGCAGATACAAGGGAGGGAATTATGGGACAAAAATAAATACACAAACTGCTATCTATTTACGGTAAACACCAAGTAGTCCCCCAGGGGAGGCCCTGGTCTTCACTGAGAGGGAGAGAGAAAGTAAAAAAAGCAGAGAGAGAGAAAGAGCACAAGAGAGAGAGAGAGAGCCGTATAGACACAGACAAGTGAGTGAGAGTGACACACTGACATGCAGTTGGTTTTCAATAAGGAAATTGAAGCCATTTTGCATCTGAAGTACTTTTGAAGACACCAGCCGGGGGACAAGTTCAAGGTATTTATCTTCTATATGTTTATCTCACGATACAGAATGCTCACAAAAGTGCAGGCAATGAACAATCATATCCAAAAGTGTCAAATTTAGTATTGAAATCAGCTGTTATAAAGTGTTAAATGGAAGAAAATTAAAAAACTTGGACAGTTGAACACTAATACAGTTTTATTGGTAGGCCGTTAAGTTATATGATAATCATAATAGAACAGCTATCATTTGGGGACAAAAATATATCATTAATCACAAAAGCAGTTACAAACTATATTGTGACATCCTACATGAAATTAAATTTATACTGAGAAAAAAATACCATTCCTTGTATGTTTGGAAAATGATGCTCAAAGTATTCATATGGTAGGGAAATGTTGAAAATGTCATTAAATATAAAGCAAATTTTCCTTTAACTTATCACATAAAAACAGATACGGGATGTATACTTAAGCTTTAAAATAACGCTTAAATAGAAATAAAGATTTTACAAAGTTTGTGTAAAAATACCGCCCCAGTTTTAATTACACCTCATTGGATATTCTAAGGGGATAAAACCTCTTTGATTGTCACCATGACAGTTCATTTATAAACGTAAGTTTTATGGGGATTTTATGACATAATTAAGTTATATAGTTCCAATGCTGACGCAAACATGCTGAAATCAAAAGCCATTCAATTAATAGCAAGACAGATAATGTGTGACTATAAGTCCAAGCCTCCTATACACATTGTAACTTTGAATTCTGGGATAAGCATTATTCCATATTCAAATAAAATGGGCTTCAATTGGCTCTTAGAACTATCCTTGTATGTGTTTGGTTGAAGTGATGTATAACAATCTTTTTTTATTTTTTAACTGCTGTTTTTTAACTGCTGCAGTTATAAGTGCACCATAAATGTAAAGCATGATGCTTTCACATTGACACAAATATTCACTGTCATCTTCTGCATGGGCCTGTAACCAGTTGTTTTTAGCAAGTTTATTTTTTATTTGTAACTATTTTTAACTCAGATATGTTCCTATGACCTTGTGATAAACTGTAAATGCAAATGATAGCACATGAAATCCACTTCCTCTTATGAGAATCGTTTTGTTTCAAGTGCATTTGTGTGAGACTTGATTCATTTTTCAGCACTGGGAATGAACTCACACAGCGGGCCCGGCAGTGGGAGAAGAGGAGTTTAAAAACAGTTCCAAAAAAGCTCACCTGCTTTATCAGGTAAGAGCTCATAAATGAACATGCTGGCACTATCTGGAGGCTCGTAGCAGCAACTGGTGGTATTTGATCATGTTATATGAACTGTGCGGCATTATGTTTCATTGTATTGTTCTATTACGCTGAGTAAATATTGTTTGTAGTATGCCGTATATCTGAATAAGATTGTCTTCATAAATACAGGATGGGCTGCGCTTGCAGTGGCCAGAAACAAGTAAAAGATGACAATTTCTACATAGGAAAAAAACTCAACTCTCAGGGCGCCAACTCGTCGAATCACATCGTAAGTAGACAACTTAAAAGAAGAAAAGCTTAACTAACTTGAACTCAGATCAAGTATAGTAATTTACTGTGATTTGACATGAACCAATCTTAATTACCTTGATGTTATTTGCGTGTGTTTTTCATTGACTGAAATGTATTTTTCTGTTCTTTAGGCACGAAGTAAAAACACCTCTTTGGATAATGGTAAACCCTGAACACAAAAGCATATAACAAACTTTCTATAAAAAAAAAAAATGGCCTGCGTTTATGCAGTCAACTGTGCAGAGAGACATTACTTGAGTTAAAGGCGGCTACATTTAGAGATTGAAATCTTGGTTGTGTTTCCTCTGTTCTCTTCTGGGGGAAAGATGAGATTGTCTTTTACTTTTCAAAGACATGCAATGTAAAAACTATGCTGTACTAATGCTTGCGCTGTATGCGTCAACTATATTTACTTATATATCAAAAGTATCAGCCACATAAAAGCAAAACATAGCTCACATTCACAATAAAAAGAGTAAATGTGCTGTTTTATTAGCATATTACTTTCGTCCACAATACCGAACAAGACACTGTCCTTTACACTTGCATTCAGAGATATTTTATAATAATGTTACTAACTTTATGACAGTCTATCAACTATAACATGGGAATGCAAGTGATAAGGGGACAGTGTGTGTGAGTCTTGTTCTTCTATATTGTTTACCATAGGTATTCTCCTTTTTCAGATCACTTTCTCTGAATTAACTTTGCTTAACTTGTCTTTAGATTACGTGTTTTTGGCACAACATGACTTCAAAGGGACCAACGACAACGATCTACCTTTCAAAAAGGGAGACAAACTTAAGGTTTTGCAAGAGTAAGTAGCCTCGTCCTACTGTCCCTAGAATGCAATGTGTATCCAGCAGCAGTGAAACAAATCACCTAGTGCTGCGAACCTGAAGAAATGTAAATGATGTGCTGTGTTTGCAGAAACGGAGAATGGTGGGTGGCCAAATCGGTGGCGACTGGAAAGGAGGGCTTAATACCATGTAATTATGTAGTTAGAGAAGATACACTGAAGTCGGAAAAGTAAGAGACAATTTCATACATACTATCAAAAATCTAAATGTTATGGAATGTACATTTGTATAGGTTTTTAATTTGTTACATAAAGTTTGACTGGTGGTTATCTCTTCTGCAGATGGTTTTTCAGGGACATGAGTAGGAGAGAGACTGAACGACTGCTTTTAGCCCCTGGAAATAAACCGGGTGCCTTTCTAGTTCGAGAGAGTGAGACCGCTAAAGGTGACTGTCATCAGCCTTTTTTTTGTGAACACACATCAGACTTTCATCGGCAAATAGAAAAACATGTGAATGTGTCAAGTTTCTTAACAACCTGTTACCTATTTTTTTCCTGCTTAGGGTCCTTCTCACTGTCAGTCAGAGATTGTGCACCAGAAGGAGATGTGGTAAAACACTACAAGATCCGCTGTTTGGACAAAGGTGGATACTACATCTCTCCCTCCAACACGTTTCCGACCCTACAGGAACTGGTCAATTATTACAGTCGTGAGTAAAAGACTTTGATCAAAGCCTGCATCATTTAAAAAGAAGCAGATCTGTGTACGTATAGGTTTCCAAATGTTTTCTTATTCGTAATGATAAAACATACATCATTGTGTTGATTTGCATTCAGATTAAGGTCACTGCTGAGAATCACAAGAAGTATGTATTGACTTTGAATTGAAGGAGGAAGTTAGACCCTTGTGATGCATGGTGCATTTCCTGTGTGAGAGGAGTGATACTGTTTCCACTCTGACTAAACCACAAGATAAAAAAGGCCTAATTATTAGAATGGCTGCCACAGCAACTTCTGAGAAAGTAGTACACACATTCAAGCTTTCTAGTTAACTTAAAGAAACATGAGTGAAACAACAGCGAAGAAAGTAAGACCAAAATATTGTTTCACGTTTTGGTGCAGGTACAGCAGACGGTTTGTGTCAGCGGCTGTATGCTCCCTGTAAGACTTTGGCGCCCGAGCAGCCGTGGGCACAAGACGAATGGGAGATTCCCAGAGACACCCTGAAATTGGTGAAGAAACTGGGGGCCGGGCAGTTTGGAGAAGTGTGGATGGGTGAGAGAAAGCGAACCAGTTCATTCTGTCATTGGCAACTTTTTAGAAGCCACGACGGTAGAGAACAGTGAGTTAAGAGCCCCGTTTTCTTTTACACTGCAGGTTATTATAAGAACACCCAGAAGGTTGCTGTTAAGACCTTGAAGGAGGGAACGATGGAGCCGGGGGCCTTCCTGCAGGAGGCCAACCTGATGAAGCAGCTGCAGCATGAACGACTGGTGCGCCTCCACGCTGTGGTCACCAGGGAGCCCATTCTTATTGTCACTGAGTTCATGATTAATGGTAAGACAAAGAGGAAGAGGGGAGATTTTTGAAGGGTGATGAATTGTGCTACAAAATATTTGATGATAGTGGTGATGATGATGATGATCAAATAATACAAAAGAAAGAAATTCTCACATTTGAGAAGCTGTGACCAGAGAAAATATATGTATTTTTGCTTGAACTTGTAATTGATCGTCATGATATTGCAATTCTGACGATAGGCCAATTCATTTTATTTATTAATCCTTGCGGCTCTACCTTCATTTCAATTTAAAAAACGTGAGCAAACCATTTACTCAACACTTGTCAGTCTTTGTTTAAGACTTCTCTAGTGAAAAAAACACGTACATGGAGTCACCACAATAAAATCAACGATTGCAATCAAATCCAAGGAATAAAAAAAAAATGTGGAGCTTAAAATATTCAATTTATTGGACTGTGTATGAGACTGTATTAGTTATATGGTCATTTTGAGTACATAACAGGTATTAGATTACACTATGCAGTAAGGTTTGTTGTGGAGAAAACTAAAAAACTATAGACATAAAAATCTAATCTAAAAATTGCAGGGTTGTTGTATTGAACCATCTTCGGCTGGTGTTTGCATTAGAGTATATAAAAGCAATAATTATACCCTTATCACTTACTAATCAATTACAGCATCACACACATATGGTTGCTTCCAGTTTAAGACACCGCATCTCTTCCTGTGTGACCTGTTTTGAGTTCTGAGTTTCTTCAAAACTAAAATTTGTCTTTGAAAATGTTGTCTTTAATTTAAGATTTATGGTGATAAAATTATCCTTCTCCTTTTCACATTTGCAGGATGTCTTCTGGACTTTCTGAAATCAGACGAAGGACAAAAGCTAAAGCTAAATAAGCTGATAGACATGTCAGCGCAGGTGGGAAACTTCACAATTTCAACAATTTGATCTCTGCAGACTTGTATCTTGTATGTGGCCTTTTCATCACATTGCCAACCCACACCTTTCAGTGATTTTTCATTTTGCCGTGGAGTGCTTTCGTATATTTAATTTCTGAACATTTTATTTACTGCTGCTGCTGTTGTTTGACGATAGGATATTAGTATTTAATAAACAGATTTTTTGCATTCTCTGCCAACCAAAAACACTACCCTTCTTCCTGACCTCAAGGGCTATTTATACACAAGCTTCCCACACATAAGCTTCCCTTTTTGACGTCTGTCATAGCACAGTGCTTTGACAACAGCTATGATGTGAATACACTTGGAAACTGCAGTAGCTGTGTGGTTTCTGTGGTGGAACTTTTGCTCGTCTGGCTTGAAAGCCTCACCCTACGTCAATTATTAACATCCGGACAGGAAAGCGTGTTATTTTTCCATTTACAGTGAGCTCCCTCAGAACTCTTTTGCCCCTACAAAAAAAGCCCCTTGACTTTGAAAGTTGGCACATCCTGTTAAACGGTCTTTGCTTCATTAAGATACATGCAAACACAACTATTCACACACACACATAGACACGCGTGCTATTGCTGCACAATTGCACCGTACACACTGATAAAAGGTGTAAAAAATCTCCATTAATTATATTGGTGCAGTGTGCTGTAAAACAGATATGGTTCAAATTGTTATTCGATCGGACAAATTAATGACCTACAGCTTAATTTCCTGACTTTGCATTTGATCTGATAATTCCTTTAAGAAACTTTTTTCCAATATTTCTCTTTTCCTCTCTATATGACAGATAGCTGAAGGCATGGCTTACATCGAAAAGAAGAACTACATCCACCGAGACGTGCGTGCAGCCAACATTCTGGTCAACGAGACCCTGCACTGCAAGATAGCAGACTTTGGCCTGGCCAGGATCATCGAGTCAGAATACACAGCTCAAGAAGGTGCAGTATGTGCAGTGTTTTCCCACATAGGACAATAAATGTATCCAGTGCCGAAGACAAGCGTTTTAGAAGTACTGAGGTCATGAGCTTAAGCCCACAATGCACCCCTCACTCCACTGAAATTAGTCAGACACCAAAAAGAAAAAAAATGAGTTTTTTTTTGCATTCTTTATAGAGTTTTTGATTAAATTAAAAAAAATTATAAAGTTAGCCCTATCCTGGAACATGAAGGTCTGAATTACATCACACAACATTAATTTGGCAGACAGTTTTGTTCAAAGAGACTTACAATAGGTGAAGAAAATAGATTTATATGCTGGAAGGGAAACCCTCTTGAATGAACAGCTAAAAGGCCTTTTTTTTCTCCTAAAAAGCAAGTTGGAAGAGCTAGCATGTGGCATAAACGTGAAATACTTAAAGGCTTTTTCTAGACTGCCTGAAATAAATCCTTTTTGTCTTAAAAGTACTTCTACGAGCCCAAACACTTAACATTTTTGCTAATCCCTTGAATTCTTGCAATCATATTACGCCACGATAAGAGGAATAATCCCCCCCCACACACACACACACACACACACACACACACACACACACACCACACATATTCTCTACAGTTCAGTAACCCAATATCTTTTGCTTTTTTTTACCCTCTTTCTGGCAACTAGGCGCCAAATTTCCCATCAAATGGACGGCTCCGGAGGCCATAAATTTTGGCACATTCAGCATCAAATCCGATGTGTGGTCCTTTGGCATCCTGCTCACAGAGATAGTCACCTATGGAAGAATACCCTACCCAGGTACGAAAAATATGATTTTCATTTCTTTCTTTTTTTCTTTTAGCAAAATGTACTTGAGCTGAAATTACATTTTCATTATATTGTTCAGAAATGCAAATGCTGCATTGTAACTTTGCAGCAAAGGAAATAGTTCAATATGATGAAAAGAAAAAAAATATATATTATATGATATTCTAAATATTATTATTTTTAATCAGGGATGACCAACCCAGAGGTGATCAGGAGCCTGGACAAGTCGTACAGGATGCCGTGTCCGGAAGGCTGCCCAAAGGAACTCTATGATATTATGCATATGTGCTGGAAGCAGAGGCCTGAGGAGCGACCGACTTTTGAATTTCTGCAGAACATTCTCAACGACTTCTTTATTGCCACGGAGGGACAATATGAGATGCAGCCATGATTAAAGAAAAGGTTTCCTGTTGATAATCTAAAGACATCAAGATGTTCTAAACAGAGACGTGGGACTTGAATGGAAAGTGGATGAGGACCAACCAAACACAATTTTTAAAAACTGACACAGTTTTTTAAATGTACGCTGATGTACGATGGTATGGAATATGGAAGTACAATATCAGTACATGCATGATGTAAAACAACCTTTGGACCTGAAGAAGTCAAGTCGGCACAGGTAACGTTACAGATGAAACATTCGCTTGGTACAGAAAGAAGCATCCTGAGATAAAATGCACAATACTTTGCACTTTTTTTTTATTCATCAGTCATCCAGCGGATACATAAAAAAGGAAGAAGCTTTTTAATGAGAATTTATACTCGCACACATTTTCTTTGTAAATAAAAATATTTACTTTACTTAAAACTTTGGTTTGTTATTGTGTTTCATGTCACATTTTATTTAATTAAAGTGCTTCAAAACATTTTCCACGTATTTCCATTTAAAGTTTTAGAAGTTACAATAAGTTTTTTCCTGAAATACTCTATCATGCACTTAGTACGCTTAACATAAAAGCTTTATAAGGAGATAAATGTTTAAAGGCTTCTATATTTTCAGCAGTGTCACATTATAAAGAAGACGGAACTCTGAGTGAGGCTATGCATTCACAGGATGTCGCAGACAAACACAATTATCACACATTAGAATCACTTCTGCAAGCAAAATGAAAGCTTGGGATTTTAATGTTTGATGATTTCACAAGTTTGACTTGTGTTCAAAAACTAGTGAATGGCAGAAAATACAACGGATGAGCGATAGCAACTCAAAGGTAAAACACTAACTTCATGACAAGTTTGTGTGAGATAGGAGTCTGCTGCCAACAGGAAGTCTTTAAAAGCAACAAACTCTAAATTACAGTAGTTTTGATCCTCTAGCTAAACCATCCGTTGGGGCCCCGGAGAGTATCTTGTAGATAAGACATAAGTGGAATGGTCGCAGAAGCCAGGAGTAAAACCCTGCCATTTCCTGAGTGGACAGGAAACAGGAAGTGTGAGTCAGCATTCCTTAAATGCCACAAAACTAGAACACCCTCACACGCCACATTGGTTGACGCACCATCATCACAGTAAGTGTTATCTGCCATAAGTCTAGAAATATTATTACTTATACTAATTATTATTGTGAAGTGACTTCATATTTCCACAACACTGGCCAGCTTTCCTGTTCAATCATCAAAACAGTCTGTAACAGCAGTTGCAAAGGTTTTTATTTTAATGAGATAAGGCTTTTAAAAATGATATATAAACTTTGGAGGGTTTCCAACTGACACAACAATAGGAGAGCTCTGAATCAACAGCATCAATTCAAAATACTGCATTCCAGCATCATATAGCTGCCACATTGGCAGTCTATTTAATATCAATCTTTCTTATGGATGCCAGAAAAGACAGTTTAATGGCAGTTTGGGCTTTTTTACACCAGCAGTGTCTTGGATGTTTACCTTCATCACTTATAGAAATGAACAATTCCACATAGTCATGTGGTTATTTTTATTTTCCTGATAAATAAAAAAATATAAATCCATACAGATTATTAATATAAAGTGTGAAATTGATATGCAGAAAGTTAGAGTCATTACTATGCTCTTGTCCTCCTGCAGAGGTCAGTGTCACACAGTTTAACATGGTGTACTCTGCTGTGAACTGCAAAGACATTGTTGTGCAACTAAAGATGTATGAAGACTTTACTTCATTTAAAACAATCTGTAAAATGATATTCCAAATTATATGTCAGCACTGTGTCAGAAGGGCTGCAGCTGCGGCAGTTGCTGAGGCAAAAACCCGGGTGTGGGAGGAGTTCGGCGAGGCCATGGAGAAGGACTTTCGAATGGCCTCAAGGAAGTTCTGGCAAACCGTGAGGCGACTCAGAAAGGGGAAGCAGGGCTTTTCTCAGGCTGTGCTCAGCAGGGGGGGAGAACTGCAGACCCGGACTGGGGATATTGTCGAGCGGTGGAAAGAACACTTTGAGGAACTCCTGAACCCAACCAACACGTCCTCTGTGGAAGAGGCAGAGTCTGAAGACTCGTCCATATGCCTGGCGGGGGTCGTTGAGGTAGTTAAAAAGCTCTTCAGCGGCAAAGCGCCAGGAGTGGATGAGATTCGACCGGAGATGCTAAAGGCTCTGGACATTGTTGGGCTGTCTTGGTTGACACGTCTCTTCACTGTCGCGTGGAAGTCGGGTACAGTGCCTGTGGAGTGGCAGACCGGGGTGGTGGTTCCCATTTTCAAAAAGGGGGACCGGAGAGTGTGCTCCAATTATAGGGGCATCACACTGCTCAGCCTCCCCGGGAAAGTTTACTCTAGGGTGCTGGAAAGGAGGCTCCGTCCGATTGTCGAACCTCAGATTCAGGAGGAGCAATGCGGATTCCGTCCTGGCCGTGGAACAGCGGACCAGCTCTTTACCCTTGCAGGTCTGTTGGAGGGTGCATGGGAGTTTGCTCATCCAGTCTACATGTCTTTTGTGGACTTGGAGAAGGCCTTCGACAACTTGTCCCTCGGGGAGTCCTGTGGGGGGTACTGCGGGAATATGGGGTACCTGGTTCGTTACTACGAGCCATTCGGCCCTTGTATGACCAAAGTGAGAGCTGTGTCCGGATACTCGGCACAAAGTCGAGCTTGTTCCCAGTGCATGTTGGCCTCCGCCAGGGCTGCCCATTGTCACCAATCCTGTTTGTGATTTTCATGGACAGGATTTCAAGGCGCAGCCGGGGGAGGAGAGTTTCCGGTTTGGGGACCAGAGAATCAAATCCCTGCTTTTTGCAGATGATGTGGTTCTGTTGGCTTCTTCAGAACGTGACCTTCAGCACGCACTGGGGCGGTTCACAGCCGAGTGTGAAGCGGTCGGGATGAGAGTCAGTACCTCCAAGTCTGAGGCCATGGTTCTCTTCCGGAAAACGGTGGATTGCACCCTCTGGGTTGGGAGTGAGTCACTGCCCCAAGCGAGGGAGTTCAAGTATCTCAGGCTCTTATTCACGAGTGAGGGTAAAATGGAGCGGGAGATGGACAGGCGGTTCGGTGCAGCGTCAGCAGTGATGCGGGCGTTGTACCGGACCGTTTTGGTGAAGAAGGAGCTGAGCCGTAAGGCAAAGCTCTCGATACCGCTTACGCCAAAAGTTCAATCTTGGTCTCATCACCAGTCCATCTACGTTCCAACCCTCACCTATAGTCATGAGCTTTGGGTAGTGACCGAAAGAATGAGATTGCGAATACAAGCGGCCGAAATGAGCTTCCTTCGTAGGGTGGCTGGGCTCAGCCTTAGAGATAGGGTGAGGAGCTCAGACATCCGGAGGGAGCTCGGAGTAGAGCCGCTGCTCCTTCGCGTCGAAAGGGGCCAGCTGAGGTGGCTCGGGCATCTGATCAGGATGCCTCCTGGACGCCTCCCTTTAGAGGTTTTCCAGGCACGTCCAACTGGTAAGAGGCCCCGGGGTAGACCCAGAACACGCTGGAGAGATTATATATCTCGTCTGGCCTGGGAACGCCTCGGGGTTCCCCAGGAGGAGCTGGAAAGTGTTGCTGGGGAGAAGGACGTCTGGAGGACCCTCCTTAGCTTGCTGCCCCCGCGACCCGGCCCCGGATAAGCGGAAGGAAATGGATGGATGGATGTGTCTTATATTTTTAATCCTTCTTTTATTTTAATCATTTTTTGAATGTTTTTATAAATGTCTATGACAGGAAATGAGAAGAGAGAGAGCGATGTAAATGACACGCAATCAAGCCCCCCAGTCAGATGAAAACTATTTTTTCTTAAATGCAGTGTTTGAATTGACTACTGAAGATGCAACATACATGCATCAAAATGCATCCTCAAAACATATGGCACGTCCTCCAACTAGCTATATTTACACATTTCTTGGTCACAGCTATTGTCACACATTCCTCATAAATCGTATTTTGATATCAAACCGTTCACTTGTGCTAAAAGTGTTTAACTGTGTACAACCTCACATATTCTATCCTGCATCGCGGTCTGATTCATTACCACTCAAGTTTCTAACTAATGGACCACCGTGCTAGCACTGTTTCTATTACAGCTATCTATATTCATTAAGTCTTTATTTGTGTTTTTTAAGTCGAGTAGATGATCTTAAACTTAAAATTCAGTTAACCTGGAAGGCTCAAAAGGAACAATTATAATAATATAGGCAATATAGGTCTTTCTTAGTGTAGAACAATTGCATTAATTGCATTTTTCTTTGCTAATTCTACTGTTTAACTAAATATAACAGTGGTGGATTATCCAATAAATATGCCAAGAATCCATCTTTTAAACTGAAATATTTTCATTCATTGCAAAATGCTGTAGACATGGGTTATGGGACGCAGCTTCTATTTGTTCATAGTGTTTAAAAAGTCACCCCACAGGCCCAGATCATTACAACATCGGTCTGTCAGCTGATGAACCGAGGAAACTACCATTAATCACGACTCAAGCTGCCGTATGATTGATAAGCAGCCTCATCTTGAAATGAGCCATAATGTTAACCCAAGATGACAAGACATGTTGGGTAAAGGTTGGGGGGCCAAATCACCCTCTCCCCTCCTTCTGTTCATCACCGCTGCCTGAGAGGAATAATGACGGGAAAGCGGCGGCTCATACATAGATTGATGAGTGATCCCTGCAGAAGGCAACACGTCATTAGCGTCCTCTGAGGGCAACCCGGCGCCGCCCTCTGGGATAAAGACGAGCACATCGCCACAGATGAAAAGAGATTTGCTTTCATCTTCTTCAATAATGGTGCTGTTCTCAATGACGTTCAATTGGGATTATGCTCCTCATAAACATGTTTTCTCTGCTGGGCTTTGATGTCATTATATTAATGGAGTCCATCAATCAAGAGTGTTTGGTCCAATAGATGCGAGGACTCTTGAAATGATGACAGAAGATGTATACCAAACAATTTGCAAAATGAGCATTTGTAACAGAACACAAAGAGATGGATTTGGAGAGGGAAACTAGAGCTTATTAACTCATGTACAAAACTTTTAAGTTTCACACGATTCACAGATTTTGTTTATTACTGAAAGTTTTGTGTATACAAAATTAAATAACCTGTTCTCGGACTTAGACTTAGAAAAAATAAATAAACCAATTACTGTTGTAACACACTTTTCAACAAATAGCCAACTTTAGGGGCTCATTTGCTCCAAATATAAAGTTTTGTTTTCCTTAAATTTAAAAACAAAATATTAAAACAAATGTTATTTGTGCACCTCATCTGTTAAGACTAGCTTCAAACAGGAAAATAGCTCTTTGGAGCAAAAACACTCTGTAAAACTAGTCAGTAGTGAGCGCTCAATGCTAAACATAAAACAAAAGAAAATGATGAAGAGGGCACTCTTTACTTGGCCTATGTTGTACAGAAATGTACAGTATACTGACTATATTCTCTTCTTTTCTCACCAAAATGAAGTATTGTTGAAGTTATCGTGCTAATGGAATTTACTTTGGTGAGGCCAAAACAAAAGCAGACACTGGCACAATTTATGGAGCATTGCCTCCTTTTCGTCCGGCTGATGGGGAAAGATTTAGGAAACCATCTTCTAGATTGATATTTCTTTTGATATATGAGTCTATGTCAACTCATTTATTGTAGGAAGCCTTAAAGCTATGAGGTAGCAGGAACCCCACCACCCCCTCAAATGTATCTGGTAATTGACCACCGACGTTTGGCTCAATGATAAACCAAGGGCACCGGTAACTATAAGGAGATTTAATTATATGTGTGCTGGTGCAGTGAAAAGTACTGAAGGATATTGCTGGCCTACACTATGTGGGCTGAAATGTTACCATTTAATTGTCTATTATACGTTCTGTCTCCACTGTTTAGCCTTTAAGGGAAGATGAAGTATCAGACTATTAAATTAATTTTGGTTTAAGTGCGAGCATCTATCTCTCAGCTAAATCAAATCTATAAAACCACATAAACCTTTCACTGGAACAAACACTCAGCTACATTTCACACAGCTGCAGACTTACATACCACTTGGTACCCTGTGTCATGAACATATGAGTCTACAGTAAGCTCACCAACGAAACAGCTCATCATCCCTTATCAGTATGCATCACTGTGCTCCTGATCATTTTAAAGATCCCCGCTGTCACCATCTCCCTTCAGCCGGTGGTTTGTGTACCAAATGTCAACGTAAATATTCATGTATGTGGCTTTGACCTTGGGTGGCTGTCTCTCTGCCTGTTTTTACATTAAATATCAAAAAGAGTAAAAATCAAGAAGAATACGTCGTAAAAGTGGAGTTGAGATGTTTTGTCAATGTGATCTGGAAATTTTCACTGATTTGCATTTTGTAAATTGTGTTTCATTCTTCTTTTTGTCCTCTTTAAAGCTGCTCTCTTCATCATTCTGAGCATATCTATTGCCTCCACATGGCTCTGAACAGCTGTAACTGACTCGAGCTAGGCAATGGTGCACATCTGGAAACATGCACTATGTTGTCGATGTGTCCTTGGGCAAGACACTTAACCCTGAATTGCTGCCACAGGCTGTCTATTGAGTGTATGCATGGGTGTGAATGGATAGTAAGAGTCCTGTTGGGTGGCACCTTGCGTGGTAGCCCCTGCCATCAGTGTATGAATGGGTGAATGATGACATGTGACATGACAAAGCGCTTTGTGGTCGGAAGACTAGAGAAGCGCTTTACAATTTACCATTTACCATCCAGCATAATGATTCAAATATTAGTCTGTAAATACCTGAGGGTCATCAGGAGAATGGACAAAATGACCTATAAACAGTCAAAGTCTGCAGTCACTTATTAAATCCCTGTCATCTTTCTGCTTTCTCATTACTTATGAAGTTCTTTTAGTGGGCACTGACCACCAAGCAATTAACATTGTGGGTCACTCCTCCTGCCAGGTGAAGTTATTTTTGGTATTTTTAAACCTTTCCTCATAACACCCTGTTAGGACGTTTTTTAAATGAAATTTAAAGAGGTTTGAAGGTGAGCCTTCTGTATTTTTAAAAGGACTCCTGCACTTTTACTTGCATAATTTATTCATTAAAGGCAAGCTCTTTAAGACCCCACCTGCATGAAATCATTCTCACGTTAAAGTGTTTGAGATTAATTCAACACTCCAGTAATGGGAAGGTAATAATTCATTAAGGTAAAGTTGTGTGTCTTAAACATGTTTTAACACACACACATAATCACTATATATTCTCTGTTTAAATCATTTCTATTATCATACACCCCCACTTATATAGTACAATAAAGGCCTTTAATGCTGAGGTGGTAGCAAACTGCTATCATGATAAAACTCCACCACGTCTACTTTTAAAGAACTTGACAGCAACGAGATTTACATCCACAAACTGCTGCATTTCTCTATGCAATCTGTAAAAAAGAAAATTAATTGCAAAAGCACTCGACATTCGAGTCTGAAAGGGAAGATATTACATACATTTTGATAAATATAACAGCGCAAGCGTAAACTTGAGTGCAACTAAAACATCAGCATTTACGTCCATTGCCTTTAGGACACAGTGTCCATACTTTCTTAATTTTTATACAATACAGAACCACACAGTCTATTTTAAAGAAATTCTCAGTTTTAAAACCTGCATGGTGTATGTGTTTCCAGGAGTGTAAGTCTGATACGGTACCACACATATAGTCATTCACAAAAGATGCTCCCCCACAGAGAGTGAAAATCCACCAATCGTGGAGAATTGTGTGTTTTTGCCCAGGGCCTGAATTCAATTTGCAGGACTCTGCGTTTCACCCAAATTACACATAACATGAAGGAGAACTCTCCCTTAATGCAGTAAACAGCTGAGCAACAGGGGCTACTGGTGCAGCCAAGCAATTATGACGAAAAACAAAACAACTCAACCCAAAATTAGAATGAAGCACAACTGAAGTGCAGGACGTGTTGAGGGCTGCTGTGCAGAACTAAAGAGCCATAAGCCTGAGTGCTGCTTGTATGGATCGCTTTGGCTCCGTTGTAAGCCGTTCATTAAATCCCTAAAAGCACACTCTCCAGTGTGATTGAAGCTTTTGTTATCGTTCCAACACCCTCCTGTTTCTTTTATTGCTGCTATAAATCATTCCCAATGATTATCTACCACTTTGATCGATTATGAAATACTTTTACTTCAAATATTATTAGGTACCTGTGTGAACTCAACCTCTGATTCCCACTTACTTCCATAGACTAGCAGCTCTTTCTTCTGACTGCCTTTAGATTACAGTGGACTCTGATGCAAATGTAGATAAAGGTATCTTCTGGCTGAATGATTTATTTTGATAAATAGAAATAATCTTAACTGATAGAGTTGTTTTTTGATTTGATAAAAGCTTTCCATAGGTTGTATTAAAATAAGTCAGTAACTTAGGGCCCATTTACATCCTCTAATACTTTCCCCTGGACTCGCTTGAACCAGTGATTAAAGTAATACAAGCAATGCTGCCCAGACTTTGCTTACACTTTGGCTGACATTACTGATAAAGATGTTGGGGCTTGTGCTGCATCAATCTGAGGTATGTTTGCTTAATGTGGGATCCGAGGATGGCTAACATCTTACAGGACACAAAAGAGACTGCAAGAGGATTTTTTGGGGGGAGGGGTGAAGAATATAAATTTCCAGCATAGTATAGTCAGCCAAAAACCCTCTCTCATCTGACAATCAGCATCATTTACTTGAAAGAATTAAGTTACTGTAGAATCAAGCACAAATCACACGTCACAGGAAAATTATTTTATCCTGAATGTTAAGCCATAATTAACCAATTTTTGAAAGGCAGTTCTTTTTTCGATTAACTGAAAACCTCTAAACTGTAAGATGACATTTACATCAAGAAAATTCAATAGATTTTGTATTACAGAGGAACTCAATACATAACTGGAAGGAGGATAAATATGCTTAATAAATAAGGTGAAACAAAACAGAAGAGATTTCCATAAGCTGACTTCTTGTATTCTTGGAAAAAACACAACTTAAAAGAACACAATCAACAAAGTGCGTGCTAACAACAATAACCCTTACGTTCCAGTGCCTCATTTTTGAGTTATACGTCAAAGAAATTGTCAGCTGTCATGGCAATGCCATTATCTAATATCTGGCTTTAACGCTTTAACAAAAGCAAAAATGTGTCTGCTCAAGCTCACAGAGGACTGGTGAGCACATAGAAACCATGGCAACGCCACACAGAGGAGGAAACAATATTTTCCTGACCACTAAAAGGTTTTGAGTGGTGAACGGACAAAGAAAGTGGCAACACATTTCTGTTTTTTTTTGTTTTTTTTAATTAACTTTGCTTATTCTTTTTTATTACAGTCATAAAATCATATTTGCATGATGGGATTCACATACCCACTCATCTTCTGATTCATCATTCTTCCATAAGTCTCCAACTCATTTGATGACTTCTTCATGATGTCATTAATAAAGACTGCAGTGAGCCTGCATGTGCTGTGAGAATCCCCGTAGACAAGCTTGTCCTATGAGGCAATGCACTCAGCTTATCAACATGATTCATCTTCTTGATAACATGGTGTGTTTCAGTAAGGGGGTGGGGGTGGGGGGGTTGCGCAGTGTGATGATGGGTGAGAAGCACAGCGACCTGCTGCTGCCTAGGGTTGTATACAAAACACACAGGCGGAAAAAAAAAGAAAATGGGCTGAATATAAAAACACTTCATGCTCATGACATTTCTCATTTCCCATTTCTCAGGTTAAATGAAGCAGAGCAATACTACAATGCCACTACACCACTACTTTTATGTTTAAATGGTCTTTTTTTTTTTTTTCTGGTAGCCAAATACATTCTGTCGTGGGAATGTCCCTTAAATGTTACAGTCATTCCACACAGCATTAAAAAAACCAAAAAAAAACCCATTCTCTAATATCAACACGTCATCTTGTGAGATAAACATAAGCTCCAGGTTTCGCTATAGTAGAATATTAAAGCAGCTGTATTCCAGGTAGGCGTGAACTGCTGCTGACACGTGGAACATTAATCATGGAAGACTGCGCCTGCACTTGAGGTGAAACGCAAAAGTGTTGGAAACCTGAAGGTCTGATGGGAGAAAAAAAAAAAAAGGACTGCGGGAATGACCAACCCCTTGCGTGCGTGAATAAACAGCCGTAAAACAGTGAGCTGCGGAGCGCCAGGGCAGACTGGAAACTTAGGCGCTGTCCGTGGTGCTGAATCGCCCCGCAGCGTCCTCACTGGGAGTCCGTGAGGGGACCCACGACCCTGTGAGCATCATTTTTTTCTCTCTCTCTCCCCCCCACCCCCACCACGACCTGTTCATACCTGAGCTCTCCGATGATGGACGTCTACAGTCACAGCCACCGCAATTAACTCGGACAACGGAGGATGAAGGACTTGTGGATTTACTGAATGAAGAATGCGAAAAATGTTTGTGAAGACATCATTTGTCACGTACTTTCAGTGGTTATCTATTTACTGACCAGCTCGAGATTTGGAGATTCAGCCAGCAGCCGTTCCTTCATTCATTCATTCATTCATTCATGCATCAACATGTTATAAAGATGACCTGCTGTGATCTAGTTGCCCTTCAAGCATAAGAGAGAGATCTGTGGTTATAATCTAAGAGGAGCAACGATCCCCCCCCCCCTCCACCGAGACATGGCTCGCCTGCTTGTTTTGGTCAACTCCGTGGTCCTGTTGCTTTTTGGCAGTGACATGTTCTTGGTAGCAGCAAGTGAGTATGAGCCTCGATTAGCAGAGGAGTCAAATCAATTATTGTTCATTTTGTAGGCTTGTAAAATTCAACACTAGCCATGCTCAGAGTATTACAAAGCTGTTTATGTTTGATAGTCTAACGAGGTTTTTTGTTGGATTTTAATCTGCACCTGGTGATGCACTTAATTCCACCTTTTAATGCGTAAACATCAAACAAGACATAATACATGTTTTTTTTTTTGTTGCTCAGGTCTACTCAGCTACTATAGCGTATCCAGTAACACCCTTTGAAAAGGATTGCAATCATGTTTAGGTTCAAGATGGGCTGTTATAGCTTTACTTTCTTTGAATGGTTTACAAAAAAAGACATGGTGTCTATTTCAAAATACCCTGTATGTTTTACATTTGGATTCATATCTATGCAATAACTGCTAGAATAACCTTGGCAGTTTGCCCTACGTATGCATTGAATTAAAAAACAATGTAAGCACGTTTACAGCTAGAAAGCTGCCATTCATATTTCCAAAAAAGAGAATCTGCACTAAAGTCACATCGAGCCTTTTCTCATTGTGTCAGCTCACTTTAGAGGCACTTGCTCTCAATCTTGTTTGAACAAAGAAAGAACATTTCATTCTTAAATCATGGCATTTTGAATAATGTGAAAATATGGAAAAGCTCTCGTAGGTGACCAGTATATATGCGGATATTCACTTTTCTTTACTATTGTACCATCGAGAGATTGATTAATCTGTAGGTGGTCTCATTTTTCCACGCTGTATATACTCCAATAATAATTTTGCATTCTTTCCATTGCCTGCTCAGCTTCAGGCTTGATGTGAATTAATCTTTCCTATTTCTGTAGCAGAAATATTCTCTCTCTGCCTCTGCATCTACAGTATCTCTGTCTTTTTATCAGCATGTCTACCTCTATCACTTCTCCCCCTCTCCTCCCAAGGGAACCGAGTCTTACATGAGATAGCGCCTCGTGAAAATCAGATTGGCACCTCACTGTATCTGTGGGTGTGTGCACTGTCGGCCTGATTCAAATTTATTCAGAGCTTTTGTCATGTTCTGCCCTGACATGTGGAACGCAAAAGCATCTATGATCTCAGGAGAGTTCTGCATGGAGCTGTCAAGAGCAGGAAAAGTCAATTAAAATAATAAACACGACTATATATTTAAATGTGGCCGTTACAAATGAGCTTCAAAGTAAATTAAAATAAATGTTGAATGCATTACTGCCAGCTTCATGCACACTATTAGACTGTGGGATTCACAGTGACATTCAGATGCAGCTCTAAATAAATTGTAAGCTTCATTGGTTCATAGTGAGGTTGTTCATTAAACGTGATAACGAAAGCAGGAAAAGAAAACATTCCAGTCAAGTCTCGCTTTGCTTACTCAATAAGTGCAATTTGCTTTAATATTTTGAGACTGTTACTAAACTGCACAATGGTGGAGGATTTGTTCTTGAAGCGTTTCATTCATCCATTAAGATTCCTTTACAACATGACATTTGCTCCAGATGATCATGTATTTAAGTCAGAATTTAGCTTCCGTTATGTAGATGTCATTGAGAAAGATTCTAGTATGATGCGATCTGCCCAAGAAAAACAATGTAAACTCACACAAAGTTTATTTTTTCTTCAAATCAGACAAGAAATACTTGACTGTGGGTGACAATATTTACACTGAGACAGTCTGAAAACAAGCATGCTTGAAAAATTATTCCCAACAACCAGAGCTTCAGGCACACGTGAACGGATTTATTGGATTTATTTGGCTGGCCAGGCTCATATCATTCTTCAAATTGGCAATCTGCTCTTGATAAACCTTGTGACACATTCTTGACAAATAGACCTTCTGCATTAGAGCGGAATCCATCAGAGTGAGGGCCAATGTTTGCTCAAGTTTGTCATTATTTTATCTGCTGTCACATGGCACACACTTTACACATTAACAGAAAATACAAACCACAGTGTGGAGGGACACACACACACACACACACACACACACACACACACACACACACACACACACACACACACACACACACACACACACACACACACACACACACACACACACACAACAGGATTTAGTTCATCCCAGATTTTACATCAGTGTTTTAGCATCATAAAGAAACATACCACTGTAGCCAATAAAATGAAAGGTACAAACTCTGTAAACAACTTGTTCATAAATTTGCTCCTACATGCTGGCCTTAATAGTCTTAGTATGAAGTAATGTTAGCTTGCTGATGAAAAGCCTTGGGGTTTGGCCAGTGATTACATTAACCTTAGACTTGCACCTGGTCCCATCTGGTCCCTCTGCCGTCAGTGAGAAAGAAGACAAAGTGCACCTTAAGGGAGGGACAGTAAGTTATTTTACTGTAGAGAAGCTCTAAAATGTAATAAAAAGTATAGACGTTAGCCACGACTGGCTGAACAAGTCCTGCCATCTTTATCCATCTACACAGCTACTTCATACTGTTGTTGCTGCACAAGATAAATACCAGTGAAGTTGAATAAGAGATGTAATCGCAGATCATATGAAGTCACTGCTCCCACATGACTTAAAAATGTGAAAGAAAGACAGGATCTCAGAAGGGATGGGAGTTTGGTGATGAAACAAGAAAAAAATGGTCTTGAAAGGCAATATGGGGGCAGACAGTGCTGCGGCTGTGATAAAACCAGCACGACATTGCTTAAGAGCTCTGCTACCAGGTGATTTGCAACACTTTGGGCCTGCGAGCAGCTGTGAGACAATGTCCCGCTGTGCAGATGATAACATTTAGACTTCCAACGACAGATGAAGCTGTTTGAAGATTGACTGGGCAACCCATCAAAATTCACGACACCTGTTATGAGTTATTGCCTTTATTTATAAGGTGTCAGTGAATATATTATCTCTCAAGGGACGAAGGCATTATACTGTTCAGAAAAGGAATTACATTACAAGCAGCTTCAAACTGTCACCAGCTTAGAGGTAATTGAGATTGAAATATGATCAATACAACAGTCCACAACCTTGGTAAACAAGTGTTTTACATTTTAAAAGGGTTAGAAGCAATATGAATTATGCACCTTTTGGAGTTTATTATGCACTCAATCATTTGGAACATTTAACATTTATTGCAGAATAATGAGCTGAGCACTAATTTATGTCATTGGCATTGTTTGTAAAATGAAGAAGCAGCTTCTTCTCTCAATCTGGAATATGCCACAGAGTACATGAGCTCTTTGGAAAAATCATTCAAAAGAAATAACTGGATTCAATCTGCAGAAGATTTATGGAGTCAAACTGGAGTCAGAATAGGTCGCTGGCTGTGCTATCACACCTTCTAGAATAAATGCATTGAATTACGATGTGTGCTTAGCATCCAGAAATAGTGAAGAGATTTAAGGGCATCATTACAGAAAGTTATACTGGACCTCCCTAGGTGCAAATGTGTATTTGCTCATGAGTGCCATAATTTAATATCTCACATCAGATGCCAAAGCAAACACAAAAAGGCAGATTTATTGCTTTTTCCATTGGCCATGCATTTCCACCTTAATGTTTTTCTAAAATAAATATATAAAATATTTGACCATAAAAAAAGCAATCTCTTCTCTTATGCTGTGAATATATAGTATAAACAACCAATAAACTAACCATGTATACTGTAAATCTGTAATTGTGATTTCGCAAGCAAATATAGAGGGCAAAATATGAGATACGTCGCTGTAACAAATCAAACTGGGCTCCTTTCCACCTGGCTCGTCAGCCGTTCAGAGATACACCAGCAATAGCTAATGTGCTGGGCTTTGGGAATACGCGATGATTCATCCTGGCAGTGCACCCACATCCCAAGAGGGTCTTACCATTTGTTTGAACAGACACACGCCTCGGCTGCTGTGACCTATTGCTGTTTTGGTCTTAGATTTAACATGACGCAGTAGCCACAAGGGCAGAGGCAGGGAGACTGAAAGCCTCGTCTGACCAGAGGGTCTTCAGATCTGCCTCAAGGTCACCCTTTGCACCAAACGCAGAGGCCATAATCGATTGTCTCCGAGATAAAAACCGACACAAGTGCAAGAAGCGTAAGAGAGAGAGAGGGAGAGATAAAAGGGGAGGCGTTGGGAGATAAGAGGAGAGCAATGTGAGAGGGACCTAGAGGGACCTAGAGCTACGCAACGGCAAATCATTTGAAATAGCTCCCTTCTTTCTCAGGTGATGTTTTGGGATGAATTTTTGTGTAAAGCACATGCCTTTGGCAGTCATCTCGAGATAACTGTGTTAAAGGTTATTACGCTCATGCTTCATGAGTTAATGAAAGCGGTTGAAATACATATTGACTAGACATTTGTCAATTAACACTTCCTTTGTACGGAACTGCAAAAGAAAGCTGCAACTAAAGATCTTACCGCCGATGAGCAGCTGTGACACTGTAGTTGCATCGCATTAGGAAGTGTGTTTTATTATGTAGCAAGTATTGTTTTCTCTAATGCCATCCTTACAGGAAACTATTATTTTTGTCATTATTTTTTACACAATAGCTGAAAATATTTTCACACACTCAGTTACTGTTTGCAACAACACATGAAGTCCATTTCAGCCACGTTAACGGCAAAAAGCCCTGGCCTCTAGGTCCCCAAATACCCGGCCAGTCCCATCCTACCCGAGCCATTGCTTGGAGACTGAAGCTGTACTGTGCCCTCTATTAGATCTGTCACACTCTGTTTCTCCTGCCCTTTGCTTTCTCGGGCTTTTGTCCCACTTTGCAATCAACGCTTCCACCGGCATCCAAATCATGATAGATGGCTGCAAAGCGACAGGGTGAAGAAAGGTAACCCTGTCCGGGGGAGATGGAGGTGAAATAGACACTGGTTACTGTGTGGCCAGGTTGACAGACAAGGCTGTTGAGAGGGGATGAGGAAATAGATACAGATACATATCTGATGTTTACGTATTGTAACATATGTGATTTTTTACTAATCACAATAAAATGCAAACATGCAGTTTATTTAAACACATAGTAACTAGATCACTTAACTGTTGTTTACTTTTAATATACTCATTTTAAATCTAATTGTTTGCCAGAGGAGTTGATACAGTTATATGTTGTTATCAGTGGCTGGCCTTTCCTTAAAAATACATGTTACAAATATTGGCCTATTTCCAAACAGTTCGAATAATTTGTTTTTCACTAAGGCTGCCTTGGAAAACAGTTGTGTTTATGACAGTTTGTCTGTTTGTTTGAATGTGAGAGCTAGTTGCTCTAAGTAATCCAATGGTTAAGAAAGTAATATCAGTGACACTACTGCACATACGCACGAAATCCAACAGTTTACTCTATTGAGATGACACAACCAGCCTGCTTTCCCAGAGTGCTGCTGTATTTCCTGTTTCCTAATTCTTCTACAAACATGACCACATAAGTTTAAAGACTGAACTTTTAATTAAAAAAGAGACACCTGTGGTGAGCTCAGAGTGCCGAAACAATGCTTGAGACTTTCCAGGTGCACTGTGGACCCATATTGTTTGGATAATTTAATATCTGGTGGGTGGATTAACAGACCCCCCTATTTCTGTTTCCGTTCCTTCAGACCGGCCACCTGCTCCCGTCAATGTGTCCGTCATGCACCTGCGGGCCGACTCGGCAACTGTTTCCTGGGAAGTTCCGGAGGGAGATATAATAATTGGTTTCTCAATCTTGCAACAGGTAAGTCCTGAACTTCTAATCAAAACTTAGGGAGATTATGTAAAGGTTGGCAGGACAACATACCCGGAAAAAAAAATGGTTTACACTGTCTAGGACATCCATGAATATAATGCAAAAAAATCTTCTTATAGCGCTGTATAATAAAAGTTATAAACATTAATGGCAGTAATCATAACAAATTAATAAGCATTTTATTATGACTTATAAGGTCACCTATCAAAATACTTCATAATTACTGGTCTTTTTGGAAGTATCACTATATATTGTAAATCCCATTGTCTTTTCAATCTTTTTACATGCATTCTAATCACGGTTATACTGCATTATAATGTATTTTAAGTTACTCATATGTTCCCTTTTTGCTTTTTTTTTTGCAAAAATATAATTAAAACTACCAGAACACACAAAACCAGAACACAGAACACACAAAACATTGTACCATTAACTTTTTACTTCATACTTGCATTATGGAAATATTATAATGTATTACAACTATGAAAGTTATAATACAGAATGATCTTTGCAAAAATAGAGTCAGTGAGTGACCAAAAATGTATTGATACTTGACCTTATAAGTGTTATGATTATTTTTATAATGTGCTTATAACTGTTATTATACAGCACTATAAAGCAGCTTATAATGTCGTTATAAGTGTATTAATAATGTATAACAGACATGGGAATCATGGAAAGTGTTACAGAAAAGTGCATTTGTTTTATTTTGGGCTATAGCGATTTGTGGTTTTGGCATTAAGCCTTTGTCATTTCATGTTGAAATTGTGTTGGCGCACCACAAAGCCAGTCTGAAGGAAGTGCACCTGGAATCCATTTTCTACCTTGTCACACGGTTGTGATGGCCTGTGGAACCCGTTAGGACAAAATGGGTGTAGAAGAGTGAAACTGATTTTTCGGGCAGCGAAAAGATAATACATCCACTGAATGAAGTCCATAGAGGTGTTTTTTTTTTGTCAGCAAATGCCTCAGTACATATCATGAGTTTGTCCAACCTATTGAGTAAGTACTGTATGCACAAGATCCTGGGTGAATAAAGATGTGTTTTTGTCTTAATGCATACTCTTAGGAACCCCTTCAAGCTTTGCTTGGCATGCAGAAAGGCAGACTAAATATTGCCTTCAAGCCTGGAGTCAGAATAAAACTTCACGACACGGTGAAATTGTCAAGGGAAAAACAAGGGGTGCAGCGGGACTATGTGAAGCTGCCAAACAGCATTTTTTTAGGCTAAAAAGATTTCAAAGGCTTAAAATAGTAAAACCAATGAATGCTAACGCTAAATGGCATATGTTGCCAAATTTGATTTCATGCTTTATGTAACTCAAAACATCATGCAAGCATTTAAGTGCGACTGATGGACTATTTGCGACACATAAACCGTCTGTTACTCATGATATGGAGCCGAGTCTGAACATGTTTGGTATGCCGGTTTAAGGATTACAGTATTCAATGCTCACGGAGAAATATCAATTAAGCAGGACCGTAAAACATAGACATCTGTCCCAAAGCCAATTCTAGTGCAGATAAGGTAGAAAGCTCACTAAGAGGAGAGCTCTGCATGCAAGCAGGAGAACAAATTATCTCAGCTTTGGGACTTTATTGCTCCAATAACATTCTGAAAGGTCAAAGACAATGTCTGAGTCTCTGAAAGCTTGAGATTCAAGGCACTTGCAGTTTAAATGAATCACAATATTGACTCCACAGTCATACTCCATATGGTGAGACAAAATTGCCAAGTGTCTTTCTCCAACGCCCTGAATATTTTCTGGTTGGCCACCTCTGTCGCACATTATTACGGCCCAAAAAAAGGGAGGCTACATGATTGTAGCATTACAGAAGATAATGTGTTCCTTAGGGACTCATTGCAGGGCGATCACCCCATTGATCAATGTATGGATTATTGTTTCCCTCTTTAAATCAGAGGCAGGAAGGACACATGCAGCGATTCATCCGGGAAGTCAACACCACCAGCCGCTCTTGTGTCCTTTGGGACCTGGAAGAAGAGACAGACTACATCATCCAGGTCCAGTCAATCGGCCTCTATGGGGAAAGCCAAGCCAGCAAGAAGGTCCATTTTCGCACCCTCAAGAAGACAGACCGCTTCCCCTCCAACAGCTCCAATCAAGGTAAGCTGCTCTGAGGTACAGGTAACGAAAATGACCTATGTAGAAGTTAATTTGAAAAAATGTGTCACTGTTTGTGTTCAAGGACAAAAATGAAGCGTGATTCAAAGAGTAGGGGCTCCTGTTTCCTCGAATACTAATAATCTAGTAAACTTTTTATGATTTTATCCAGGCCTTTAACAATACTAAAACCAACAATCAATCTATCCTGCTAACATTGTTTGTACAGTCAGAGATGTGGTTTATAGCTACTTGCCATGGTACCCAGCAGGGCTTTGAGTTACATACTAATGTTAGCTTGCTAGCATGCTTACAACGGCAATTCTAACATGCTAATGTTTGTAGTGGATTATTAACTGCCTGTTCGCCATCCATTTGGTCATTTGCACTAAACACAAAACAGCTGAGGCTGATGGGAATGTCACAAAATATTGAGCAAATTAAAACGATAATGGCGCTACATAAATGAAAAGTAAAGAGATCACGAAGGCTATTATGATTCATCCACTGGTGACCATGAATGTCAGTAGCCAGATAAATGGCGATCCATTAAATAGTTGTTGAGATATATTTGTTAGGATATTTTGAGATATGCCGCTATTATGGCCAAAAACGATTTAAACACAGAAAATACACATAAAACTGCACTGCGTGACATTTATTATTAGCACTTGAAAATATGATGGGGAATGTTAATTTTAATGAAGAAAAACATATTTGACCTAGTGCATTGGTGTGGCTTGGTTATGTGTTTTTATTAGTGTCTTTAATGGTAATTTATAGTTTCATAGCGCAGAGGTAAAAGCTACATCAGGCTTGAGATACACCGACAGTAATTCTTAGTAGGATAAATTAATTTTGTGTTTTGGTGTGTTTATGATATTTATTAATATTAACAAAATGGTAACATTTTTGGTTCGTTAGTTGTTTTTTCAACTAACAAACGAGTCTCTCCTCAAGTCAACTAGATGCTACGAAATTTGTCAAAATACAGTATGACTGATAAGGTCACAAATTGGTGACTGCATCAATCTTTTCACAGTGTTGCATCTCAGTGTGTTGTGTCTTCTTGCTGTTGAATGCTTTTAAGCACGCTGACATTGAAAATGAGGTTCAGGAAAGGCTAGGGCAGGTAACCTGAAGCCTCCTTTTACAGCGTCTCTCTGAGGGGCCTATATGCAAGTTTATTTTCTCCTGGAAACCAATTCATTATTGTCATACTCTTCAAGCATGGCCGCAAGCAAGCTCCTCTGAATTTATGCAACTCTATTTCACTACGGGTGCCTAATCAGAATTTGGATACACTCTGAAGCACTTTGGATTCAGTGTTTATGCTTATGAGCTGGAGGAAATATGGAGACCATCAACAATAGAGGATAGGTTCAGTAACTCTCAATTTCTCCCAGCACAGATGAGGATAGAATGAGAAAACGCTATTTGCTTTGTATTGTAAGTAGATGGGAAGAGACTGAATTTCTGAAAGAAACTCTTTGCAAATCTTCTCTGCTTTGGCCATGATTATGGGATTAGCCTAATACATCAACTCTTACAATAATGGCACATGCATTCGACATTGGTCTAGAAACAGGCCTGATACTTCAATTTTTTTTGTTATTATCATATGGTGTAGTTGAGGTTATGATTACAGGAAGTGCTATTGCAAGTGAATCATGTGACGTTTCTCTGCAGCTGACTCAGGTTTGGTACCAGTAGTTAAGTTGGCAAGATCGGCGAATGGGGAAAGAAACTAATTCAGGCTCAAGTTCAACACAGGAGCCTTTACACTGCCCATTAAGCTAATACAGACACCGATATTACACTCTTTTCCTGTTGCTTTATATTAATTACTCTAGAAATGTTTCTGTACTTGTATTTTAATTTAAAAGCAATGGACTTTAGAAACCTAACCAACCATCAACATTGGTACAATCCTGATCAATGTTGCAGAGTGAATCTTGAATAAGTAGGAAGGAAATGGCCATACGACTTTTGACTTATGGCCAAGACTCTTGGAAAAGAACCAGTGTGCAACATTAATCAGGATTTGACCGAGTCATCCAAGTGGGTCAGAAAAACAGCCCACTCAGTGGAAGAGCATCATTTGTAGGAGTTTGTTTTTGTAGGAGTAGAAACAATCAGTGTCAGCTTTCCATAAATCTAAGTCCAGCTCTGCTGACTTCTCATGCCCCAGTTTCAAAGTCCAATCACATTTTCTTTACGTAACTCTTCTCGTCAAGTTTAGTACTCAACCTAATTAATGATGTAAAATTACCCCACTGGTGCAATCAGTAAAAGAACATAAAGACGTAACATGCAGTGAGTAGATCACAACAACACCAGTAACACATAACTGACCACACAGGTAGAGACGTGAGCTTAAACAAAGCAGATATAAATTTAGAAATATGCTATTACTACATCAATTACACAAATTAAATTATCCTACATACTGGTTGAGACATCTCTTTTAGCCACAATATTGATTCACAGCCCCTAAGCGAATTTTCGTTATTTTATGAAAATTAAATTAGTTCCTTAACAAGCTTTTGCACTTTCTGAGAGGATGTTTGAAGAGTTTCCTTCTAAAAGAAGCAAACAACTTGATGCACCTTAATGTAATATGGTATTTTTTTGTTCAGGATCTTGCTGTTGACCATTGTTCCTTAAAAGGCTTTTTTAATCTAGTTGGCTGCGACATCACAAAGCCATTTCAGAAAACCTTTGTCACAGCCAAGTGCCTTCGATTGAAACTAAATTGATTTGCGGGATATTCCAGGCATTCCCAAGAGCTAGTGCTATGATACCCATGAATCAATAATGCTTTTATTTTTTTTCTTCAATGCAATTCTCTTTGATAATGTGATTACATATTAGTGCATCTTATATGTCACTGAATACACCTGGCCTGAACTACATTCAGAACCAATCTATTTCATATGAGGTATTTCCTGGCAAGGCATACACCAGATGTTGCTGGGGAATTTAAATTTAAATAAGCTGCTGTGATTATTTTTTTACAAAGATCAATATGTATTTCAGAAGTCTACTTTAATTTAATTAGTTCCACAGAAAGCTTTTAATTAGAGTACAAAAGTGAGGTATGTTGTGCTGCTGTCAGAGGAGCAGTGCTTATTTAAGATAAATGTTTGTTGTATGTCAGCAGTTCATTACTTTTCCGCAAATTTAAGCAATGACGTTATTATTACACTTGCAAACTAAACATATTTTAAAGAACTCAAATAGAATTCATTTAATTGAGGTATGATTCCAGCATAATGAAGGGACTTTTTGAAATATAAGCAATTTACAATGTTAGATTCATTAAACTGAAAGTGATTCTCTTTTGCTTACAGATGGAGATCTGTGATTAAAGGGGGTGCAGCTGTGATCATTAGCAGGAATAGTGGTGCCACAGTCAATACAAAAAAAATATCCAGATACCTATTTAAATGATTCCCAAATAAAAGACAGAAAGATGCTCAAAAATGCTACCTGCTGCCATTGAGCTGTCAAAGGGTTTCACATAGGAGGGCAAATAAATAAAAAGAACGCTTTGAAAGGATGGATGCCTTGAGCAGTCAAATCTAACTAGGTAGGTGGTCCCTTTAGACACAATTACTGTGTGATACTTCAAAGAGATGCAAAGCTGTCTTTGCTGAGTCAGAAGCTACACCTCGGCTCTCCCATTAACAGCAGTGACACAAAATGTATGCTGCACACGGTTTTCTTTTGACTTTGACTGATGCTCACATTTTTCCATCTGTTGTGCGTGTTTTATAAACATATACATACGAACTCCACTGTTTTCAACTGTAGTTTAAATCCCATGTTTTTAAATTACTCAGTTTGTAGGAGATATAATGCAAAAGGAAATCTCGTTTTTGTGACACCAGTACAGCACCCTTGGTGGGTTGTTTCAGGGTTTCCCGACACAGTTCCCAGCCACAAACAACACCGTGGGATTTGGGGAGAGCAGAAGGAAGGTTGACTAATTATCTCAAACACAAACTCTTTGGTGCACCGGTGGCAGCACAATCTGCTCGTCCTCCACTACAGCAGAGAATCACACGGCATATGTGAATGAAACATAACATGAAATATGTAGGATACAGCAGCAGGACATGTTATTCAGGTCATCGGGAAATTCTGTTCACTCAGTCTGTGGTATGAAACCTATTGCATCAATTACGCACATACTGAATATCAGCATGCTACACACAGTCCACATGTACATAAGCGTTTATTTTTTTCCAAATTAAGTAGGGTTATTGGCTCAACTAGAAAATGAGCAAGTAGTTCAGTTGTAGAGTGTTGCAGAATACAGAAGCCCCAATGAGTAAATTCCTTACTGAAACAGCCTCCTACCAGTAGTTTATCTAAGCAAACTCTTTTTTTCATACATGCAGAACTATTTTATTTTTCAGTTGGTTAGGTTTAGACAGATATAAGAGATGTAGGATTAATAAAGCGGAGAGCAACTTGTAAGAAGCACCAGTTGTACTTATTGTGACCTGAGTTCTGACCTTGCATTTAAGTGTAATGCACAGTCTGACTTCAACTCTGGAGAACAATGTGCAACTGGAAGGTACAATCAATATTTTGTCCTGACCTAAAGATAAAATATTTTCAAGTGAAATGATTCATGTAAAACAAAAGTCTTTGTACTTTTCTGTAATTTGAAGCTGTTTTCCACTGTGATGAACTTCTTCCCTCTCTCCACTCACATTCCCATACACACAACTACCAAGACTTATAAAAAACGTGAAAGTATTGACCACAATCCGTAATAGCTGTTATGTGAAGAGAGCTGAGTCTGGCATATGAGGCCAGTTTCTTGACAGCTTGATTCACTAAAAGAGGCAATTGGGAAGAGTGGCACTCTGGAGGAGTTCCATACAGAAGAGATATTAAGAGATAGTTTGGTGGAGTGGAAAAAGGCCCATAGTCAATCCACTTAAAGGAGGATTAATGCTACAGGACTGATTTGTGGTAATGCCCACCACATTTTCTGACTTCTATTGTTTTTGTTAAATGGCATAATAGTCATAAGAGATAAAGGAGTGTCCACTTTTGCCAGTCATTACCGACAGAATGAGGGTTAATGATCTTACATTATTAGGAAATCCAGTAAAGAGTTCTGACACTAATACTACTTTTGTGATGTTCAGTTTTTACTGACAGTATTTTAGGGTGTTATTTCAATTCTTGTTCAACTGGTATGCATATCAATGTATTTCATAAGTTGTCCCTTCCACGTAAAAAAGGTTATGACAAAATGTTCTCAGTAGTATTTAAGAGTTTGTTGACTGTACCTGTCCTGTCTGTGCTCTCTCATAGATGACCCCACTGTGCAGGGCCTGGACAAGTCCCGTCATCTACAAACAGGAGAGATGATCATAATTGTGGTGGTCTTGGTCATGTGGGCAGGTAAGTTTGCACACTGTGAGTGTGGTTGATATCAATTTAGTCTTAGGAGAAAGAAATCAAAGTGAAAGACACTTTTTTTTACAAGATAAAAAGTATGATAAACAGCAATTTACAACCTTGAATAGGATAAGCTGTTACAGATAATGGATGGACATGTATGTTTAAGGTCTTCATATTCAAGTAAATTTCCCAAACTTACTGATGTAACTAACATGAGCTTTCAAATTAATGACCTGAAGAGTATAATACAATTAAACAAATCAATAACTAATAAGTTAAATATATAGTTTAGCCCCTAAAATGTTATTCTAGGGGGTAACAGCTTGAGGTGTTGCAATAACTTCCTGTTTACATAAGTAATTGCTTCTGACTGGACGGCGCTACAGAAGTTTACTAGCCACCATTTAACACATTGCTAAGGTCTTACTGTACTAGCGTATTACATTTCTTAACATTTAATGGTTCCATGCAATTTAGTAAATCACTACTTTAATATATATTCAGCAAAATACTGTCTCTATAATAAGCTCATAGTCCTGTGTGTTATTAATGGCTTGATTGGAGATTCAATATGGTTATCTATAAATCTGACGCACAGCTTGAAATGTTATTGATCAGTTGTCGTCAATGAAGAAATTACATTAAAATCCTGCTCAATAGGCCAAAAGATAATTGGATTTTTGCCACTGGAACTGCTACTTTGTATTTATTGTCAGGCTCAATGATATATACTAATGGTGCACATCTGACAGAGCTTTCACACTGTAGATTTTCTTGTAGTTACATCAATACATTGACATACCAATCAATAAGATGCGAAGTAATGGACAGTCATCCAGAACAAGACCTATAGGATCCATGTTAAATGGAAGTTAAAGTCCGAAACCGGAAAAATAAGTCTGCCAACATTGCATTTAGGGCTTTTTTTTGTGAATGCAATGTCAAAACAACATCACACTTTTCTGAGCCTTCTCTGCAACCAAGCTCTTCATCCATGTATGACATTTCTACTCCTTTGAGGAAGTGCTGATTAATGAAGTGTTGGGGAACAATGAGAAGTGGCATATCTGACAGGCTGCCAGGAGCGGGGGATTCCCACCCCCGAGCGCCAGAGTGAGATGTTAAATAATACTAATGAGGGTAACCAAAGTAACATGGAGGCTGTGAAGAGTGGGAGTATAAGAATAAAACCACCTCATGTGGCACATTCATAATGGACTGCTCATTTGCAGGCAGTCCAGTTTAAAGCCCCCTTATTCCCCTGCAATTTATGAGGCATCAAGCACCTTCTAACATTCACAATCTACAAAAGAGAGTTGTTTACTTCTGCATTTATTCATGTATTTGTTCATTCCTGTTCTCATTAAATGTATTAGCCCTTTCTGTGTCCTTTAATCTTTTTTGTAACCTTTCACTGGTATAGAATAATAAAGTAGTTAGCAAATTAAAAATATGCAAAGACGTGTTCTGTCGGTTTCTAAAAGTGCTTAAAAATGTTGGGAAGTCTTTATAAAACATCCCCAAATTTGCAGAGCAGCTGAAATCCTGAAGAAAGTGTCACATGAAAACAGTGTTGTAATAAACTGCAATGTAAACTTGTAATTTAACCACCAAACAAACCAGTTGAAATGTGGCGATGCCTACCATGAGTCTCTCACAATGACATGTAGCTGCAATATTGCAGATCGCTCACACGCGTGAATAATAATGTGTTAAATCAATAACTTTTACTTCTCACAGCTCCCTAGTTTTCATTACCATAACCCCATATCAATCCTTTAATAATTAATGATAGCCTTCTAATAGAAATGCATAACCTCAGTGAAGCAAGGAAGTTAATTGTGAGCACACAATTGGAGGCAGAAGTGCATCTGGCGGATTGCATATAGTAGCAAAGCGAACTCCATGGAGCATTACTGCCTTCCAAGCTCTCAGATAAAGGCCGAGCCATCACACTCCCTCGGGAGCAGAATTCCATTATCCACACAGCCTTTCAACGTGCTAAGATAGAATAAGTGGTGACATGTCTGTGAGTGACAATTGCCGACCCACCACTGAATTCCTATCCTCATTTATGTGTGTGTGTGTGTGTGTTGCATGTGTGTGCCCCTCCCTCTCCTCCCCGCAGCCGTCATTGCCCTGTTTTGCCGGCAGTATGACATCATCAAGGATAACGACTCCAGCAACAATAAGGAGAAGGCCAAGCCGTCGTCAGAGAGGAGCACGCCGGAGCACCACAGTGGAGGGCTGCTGAGGAGCAAGGTGAGCGTCACTCCTCTGAATGAAGGCCCACATAAAAGGCTCTTTCAAGCAGCTGTATATGTACACACACAGCGGCTTTTCTCTGAGTGACAGTGAGCCGGCAATTCACAAACACCTCGACCTTGAAACTGAAGCAGCTCAATGGAATCCAGCCATCATTTACTTTTTTTTCTTTTTTTTTACTGGGACATGTCAAAATGTCTTCGTTTTCTGTTCTGTGTTGTGCTTTATATGAAGCACCTTCCTGCAGAAACAATTTCCTCCAGTGAGTAACATTAATGTAATCTATTATTTGTGCTCAGCCAACTCCCACTGCTGATAAGTGTCCACCTCTTTGCTACTTCACAACTGCAAAATTTGGTTATGCTGGATATTAACATGATTACTGTAGTTTTGTAGGATGCAGGTACATCTGGTTCTACCGTACAGGCTGGAACACAAAGAGCTCCAATATGCCATGATTATTGGTGGATTTATTGGGAGATGGTGCTTGATTAATAACTAAATATTTTGCCCTGTGATGGTGTTTGTAGCAGGTCCACATATACTTCTGTTGGCTTACAACGACCCAACTAGAACCTTCTCTCTCGGGCTTTACTCGTCTAGACATTCTCACATTAAATAGATTAACAGCAAGCAGCCAGCTGTTCCCGTGATTAAAATGCAAGACATGAATTGACATTTGATTAGCAAATGCAATTTGCATGTGGAGGCACGTGGAGAATACTTGTGTATGTTTAATTAGGAAATAGGTTATCCTTTAAAGGAAAAACGAATCGTATATCAAAGCAAGGAAAGTTAATGGTAACTATTTTCATGAGTAGAAATAAAATAACTTTATCTTTCCTTTTTATAAAAAATATATTTCAAATTTTATTCGCAGTGACAGAAATCTGTTCTCAATATGTAAATACTTATTACTTTATGGTATATTACTTAAACATTAACATTACAGTTAACGTTTGCATATAGTAGCAAAGCACCCTTAACTTGAATGTTAAACTACTTATCATGAACGGTTGAAAAAAATACGTGGCCAAGGGATACACATATCTACTGCTAATATGATGTATTTCTGACATAAATTTGAATGTTCTTCAATTCATACAAAACTAGGCTGTAAAAAAAAAAGAATGAAAAGAAAGATTTGGGGAAAAAGACATCACTTAATGTGTGAAATGCAACAATAAAAACACCTTTTTACTTTGAATATGCCAAAGTCTTGCAGCAGTTAAAGTGGAAATGTAGATTATTAGAAGTCTTCAAGCATTTCCAATAATATTACCTGGGTTCACGGCTCCTCTGCCAGATATAGTTTACTGTAAAAGTGTATTTGTCTTGTATGTTCAAAGTATGTCTTTATTGTAAAGGAGAAAGTAAAATAATAATTATGATTTAATTTATCTTGTCTGTTGCAGTTTCATCCTTCTGTGCCGTCTATCAACATCATCGAAGTTTGAGAAGAAGGAAGCCACATTCCTTTCTCTGTTCTACCATCAACGCATGTACCACCTTTCTCACTGATGAGGGAAAAAAGCTGGAATAAATGTGTTGTTTCTGTGGGTCATCATCAGTGATTAAGGTCGGCTGCAGCTGTCTTTGCAAAAGACATACATGCATGTACCTAGTATTTGTAGGAAAACTCTAAAGTACAGGTACACACCCACATCCACATGACCCAACACACACACATCTACACACCCTAACACACACGCACGCACACACAGTACAGTAAAGTAGCTAACAGAAACCTATTCCTGCAGGTTGATAGAACATAAACTAATGTAACCCATGGTGCAGTTAACATTGATAACTTTGCCAGGTGCTTAGTATGTTGTTGCAATACAAAACATGCAATCATCTCTGGGAAGCCGGTCTTCACGACTTTAAATTCACAGTGTATTTTTGATATTGGCATGTGCAATTAGACACCACGTCCACTGGCTATAGGCAACTCAGCTCTGAATAAACAAAACATTTTTCTTTAAAAAAACAGTATATATTATATGACTGCTGTTGGCAGATTGTTAATATGGAGAGAAAGCAAATACATGTGTTCATTTGTTAGACCCGCCACAGCGACATTTCTTAATTTTTTCTATTAATATTAAAGTGTGGATAACATTGTATTTTTTCATATTTCATAAATAACAAACATTATGTCTGTACATAAATCATTCATTTACTAAAGTTGCATGCAGGTCCTTTGCCTGTAGAAAAGCATTTGATGTGCATTCTGAGTTAGATGCCAAAAAATGGAGAAATAAACATGATTGCAGTCCTGTGAAGCTGTTCATGTTTCCTTCTATTCTGCCTGCTGTTAGAACAGGGCGTTGTCTTTTATCATCCAGCGTTTGATATCAGATCTTGCACATTTCCAGACAATTGTATTTCTTGAAGTGTAAAATAAAGCTTCTTTTGAATGTCCCATCACAAAGTTGCAGCTAATGTAATTGGCATGTGCATAACTCATTTCAAGTGCATACAAAATGCCCTTCCACACACACACACACACACTGCTCATCAACTGTCACAAATATACATTTGGTGCATTTAATGCTGGCCAGAGACTTACATTAAAGTAGTTAACTTTACTTCATGGACAAAATGCTGTCCAAGTAGAGTCACAAAAAGGGGTTGTAACGAAGGTAATACCTTAGAGTGGTACAAAATGAATTTGGTAATAATATAGTAGTTCAAATTCTCACTACTTTCATTCTGATGAACAAAATGCATATAGTGCAGAGAAGTGACACATTAGATCCTGACGGCCGAAATATTACAAACACAAAATTGTTTAGTAGAATTGAGGATCATATCATGTCTTGTTACAGATATTCAATTCAAGTGTCGGCTCTCCAGTCGAAAAGTTGCCTTGATGCTCTCAGCTCTCACTGGAGAACCCTGAGAGAACCCTATCTGACACAGGGAGAACATGCAAACTCCAAACAGAAGGCCCGTCTAGCCCGGGGAATCAAACCCGGGCTGTCTGCTGCAGTACTAATTCATTAAGCCATTTAACCTGGCCTTTAAATTAGAACATTCCTAATCAAAAATGCAATTACAGGTACCTAAGAATACAGGTCATCCTAAAACAGAGAGTGATTGCAGCCTCCTGGGGATTTATAGGTAATGTTGTACACCCTCTCTTTTTTCCCAGCCTAATTTTATCGCTGCAGACTTCTTTCCATTAGTTGTTCAGGTGATTTATGGGCTATCACTATGGCTGAGATAAGCTACGGTTAGAAGTGATCAAGAGATCCAAGTATATATTTTCATTATTGTTCTTGGTCCCATGTCTCCATGTGCAGCAATATTAGCAGCCTCCTCTGTTCTCCATATGTACTTTATTTCACCTGGAACAGAATTGGATGAACAAGAAGTATTGGTTAAATAGGTGTCAATGTTAACATTCTTCAAAATTTGCTAAAAAAACAACTTATTACTGTTGATGTTTAATGAGTTTCAGAAGTAAAGGGTTTGTTTAAGTTCAAAACACTAATGTGAAAAATATTTCATAGCATTTTTATACTGAAAATATATCATACAAATAGCAGAAAGAAGACGGATGCTTAACTCTTATGCACTAAATAACCAACAGTCGTACATCTAACTGCAACAGGAACACTTGCTAGTTATTTCCTTCCATATTGCACTTTCTCAGATGAAGTGGTTAAGGCTTTGGCGTATCTGACCTCCACAATGATTTGGCCATTTCAAAATAGTATTTGATAATTAGCAATTCATTAGTTATTAATACTAAATGAGCTGTTAATTCGCAGATCCCAGGACACAGACAAATTCACATTAGTAATGAACAGATTGCCCCAAATTTAAACAAAAGATCCTAAAATAGAATCTAATGAATTATTAATCGTTTGGATTGTGAGAATAGTTACCAAACGGTGACAGTGCTGCTTTTAACTGCAGAGTGACATAAGCGATAAAAACGTATAGTCATCCTATTCATTACACTTCATCATTACAGCAATATTCATTAAATGACACTACAGTTTGTGCATCGAAACAAGATTTGACTGGCCGCTTTAGAGTCTGATGACATGACATGCAGTATCCTGTTTGCAGAGAGCTCAGATTTGCGAAAGTATCAGGAAGACATCAGTAAGCAGTTGAAAAGCATGGAAGCAGATGGGCTCGTCATTGACTCGCCATCTCCAGTCATTCTTGTGTACTGGTCACAACAAAGCCAAACATCAAAAGCATTCTAAAAACCTAAAATTGTGAATTGTTGTCACCACACAAATGTAATTTCGCCACAGCGAATAGAAGAAGCGAACAAGCAGCAACGACGCTGTGGTTGTCAATGCAGCACATGAAGTAACACCAAGTAGTTTCTCAGTCTCCAGTGAGTTATCTCTGAAATATCAAAAGTGCCCTTTTTCTACAGCTTTTATTTGGTGCTCCCTGCAGACTGATCTCCCTCCTGAAGACAGGACTGTTTCTCCACAAAGCCTTTGTTCAACCACAAGACACGCGATCACATTGAGTTATCTGGACAGTCCAGTCCTCCAGGAGTAGAAATTGTTAAGGGAAGAGTCCTGCAGAGGCTGCAACAAGTCCGACTCATAAAAGTGGACTGGTTGATAAATGTGAAATAAATAATGTACTTTTTAAAACATATATATTTGATTAGTCATTTGAATTTACCACAAGTGATCTCTGTTGGTGCTGCATAGTCTGACAACCAGATTGAAGGCTTGCTATGATTCAGCCTCCATGTCTTTAAAAATTAATACACTATTTGCATTCCTCGCCAAACATTAATCAGACTAAACAAACACTCTAAGATCACTGGCGTCTCAGAGAACACGCACACACAAATTTGATTTGAGGAAAAAAGCCTTTATCTAAACCAAGCAGCAACCTTCGGCTCTGCCGAGTAAAGCCAATGCCGGTGTCCCAAACTTGCATTATCTCTACTGACCAGCAGGGGGCGACTCCTCTAGTTGCCAAAAAGATTCCGACTGTATAGCAGTCTATGAGAAAATGAGCCGACTTCTCACTTGATTTATTACTACAGTTAACACTATAAACATGGGTTAATGATCTGAATCCCTAGTTTCAAGTCTTCTTCAATACAGCATGATGTTCATTTAGAAAATGTTGGTCCCATTTAAAATAAGAGAGACCATAAACCAGGTTATGCTTCAGGGAGGGCTTACTGTGATCGACAGGTCGCTGCCACTACCAGAGCAGTGTACGATGTCTCCACGCCTTTCCTCCGCAGTCCAAATAAGGTAACTTCTGTTCACTGGTTGCTAAAAGGCCAGAAAGTGAAGGCCAAATAGCACAACTCAAGGCTTCAAAACTGCAGTCCAGTTTTTCAGGTAAACAAAAATATCCATTCATGTTCATTCTTAATACCTTTGGAAAATTCAGTTTAAAAAAAAGCATTTTACTTGTGAAAAAAAACAACAAGCTCCTTTTCTTCATGTTTTTTTGTCTATATAATTAGTTTAAAAGATTGATCAGTTAAAAAGTTATAGTTATACAAATAGTTCTACCTGAAATGTAATTGACTGTGTTAGGAATCAAAGTTCATGTGAACATTTTTTTTTATTTGATTGAGAGAACAGACAAGATATTGTTTCTTTGCACCTGGTATGCATTGTTTGATTTTTCCATTATGAGCAGTGGGCTGAATGAAGACACATCGATGTAATTGTGTCAGTCAGACGGACAAACAAGAGGTTCTGCTTGCTTTGGATCGACCACAGTGAGCCAGGAAAGTGTTTGAGGGAAAAAACAGTATGGATTCATACTCTTTGTTTAAACTAAAATGTTCTGGATAAATCAACCATCACAATAAAGAGAGTGCTCGTCTGCACAGCGAGCTGTGATCTTTAATTGGTTCTTTTTGAAGCTGACTGGTTGAATCTCATTATTGATCAAATTATAAAGCAATTCTGTGATCAAATCGATTGCTACAAAAACACATTGCAATCATATTGTCTGGCACTTTTGAAGGCCAAACTATCTTTGCAACTATACTGTAAATAAGAGAAGAAGGTTCTTTACAAAAGACCGGCTCCTTTAAATGGTTTTCTAGGTTTGAAAAATCACAGTTGAGTGCAATGAAATATTTGTACAAAGTATTTTATTGTGCATAAATATGTAACAAACCATAACAGTGTCCAACATTTGTACACTTATTTATTTTTAATTTTTTTACACAGTTTAGGACAACTGCTTGTGGTTTATAGACAAACTGCTGTTATCATAATAACACAACACTGTTGAAAACCCACTAATTGCATAGATAGAAAATAAGCACCTTCTTTGAAAAGTAAACTGATACTGTAAACATCAGTGGTTAATTTGGGAAAGAATAGCTTATCTGAAATTACTGAAAGCCTCAAATGTTTTCAGGCCTCAAACCCCAACAGGCTGATTTGTATTCAGTGCACTCCGGACTCAAATTGGCATGTTATACCTCCATCAGCAGGTCGGTCTGCACCCCCACCTCCCGCATGGAAAATTCTCGGCTACGACAAAAAAAACACATCCATTCACGATTTGCTGGGTATCAGTGTGCTGTACAGAGAATACTGGCTACACGAAAGAAAACTCTTCAGTTCAGCAGATCAATTCACGCCATGATACAATTTATACAGGGATTTATCCATTCTACATAATAACCCAGAGGGATTTGGCTGCAATAATAAAATCATATCACACTGCTTCTTTTTCTATGAAAATCAATTTAAAAGGGCAAAGTCTGGGTGAAGACTATATCCAAGTTTAATATCCAACAGAGACCATTATAGGTCTGTGCTTCGAATAAGAATGCAGCTTGTGGTGAAGCTGTGCAGAAGCAACTCCAGCTTTTATCCTTTCAGTAAACGTACTTCAAAACTCTGTTTGTTGGTTGTTGTTATTGAAAACCATTATTGAGCCGTAGAGCTGCTGGACAAAAGCCCATCTCCAAATATCACTCAATAGCACTGATTCAGCTGATACTGAAGCATCCACACATGAATCAGTCAATGATGGAGATGAAAAGAGTGAGAAAATTGGCAAAAATTATTTCTATACGTGAGGAAAGATGAGAAAGGTAAGGCAAAAAATGAGGACTTTGCATTTTGACAGTGCACTCTGCTAAACGGTCAATACTAAAGTGCAAACATGGCTCGATAGATTTCCATAGACGAGCTGGAGGCAATTAATGACACCCCAAAAACAGTAAAGATCTTACTATCAAAGATGCAATGGAGGCGGTATTTCAGCCAGACAGGAACAAAACAATGCAATTAAGCTTCATGGCGTAACCTGATAAAGCCATCCAATTATTCTGCAGCGGGTGTCATGACAACGACACCGAGCCCCCGCTACCTCCGCCTCAGTCATGATGCCATGAATACAGAGAGAAAGGACCACTTCAGACAGACTGGGGCAAAACATAATATCCTCCTGACAGAGAATGTCATCTGAGAGTCATCTAAAAATAATTTGCTGAGTCTTAGCAGAGCAATAATTCATATATAATAAGATTTGGGACAAAGGACGTGTTTCGTGGGACAGACTGCAGTTAAGGGAGGAAAATGTGAACCGTGTCGATCAATGTAACAAGTGATGACGGACTTGAGAACAGGATTTTGACTTAATAACTGAATACTGTACATGGGGAACTGATGGCTATGTTACAACATAAAGCAATTCCTGCAGTGATTAAAACCACATACGATTATATTTGTACAAATTGTCTAACCTAATGCAAAACATACTGGCATCTACACATTCACATCTCAACAAGAGTGATAATTTGTTTTTAAAAACAACTTTTGTGAAGCCCTGAATCCATTCATCCTACTTATTTTATAATGATACAATATGCATACATAAATTACACATAAATTGAAAAAATACAGAATAAGGAAATATGTTTCTTTTTCTCTAATAATGTGGCCTTGCCATACACTTAACTTTCCTCCTCTTAACATTACAGCATCGCTATTCTTTAACAGTAAGATCCTCTTTATGTACAGTGGCAGCTGACTGAATGAGGAAATGGCAGAATGTATAATATGTAGTCATTGTATGTTGGTTACATAAGTAATATTCATATAGAAAGTGTTGAAACTGATTGTTACAGGAATATCAGCGGGATTCTGAGGGAGAAAGGTCAACTGTTGTGTTGTCTTTACATTTGCAAACACAATCCATTGACATTGTTAACATGAAGCAAGCAAGCACATGGGTTATCAATGGAATATCAATTTTCATCACTGATAATCTAAATTTTTCGCAATATTAATGTTGTTGATGTTAATGTGTTTTGGTGGATTCAAAATTTCAAATAATAATAATATTATAATAATAATATTAAGCTATGTCTACCTTTAAGGGGCACTCCATCAATTTAACACACCAAGTTCAGTTGGTTCATCATAAATTGATACTGTGAAAACATTTGTATTATGTCTTAGCTCTCAAGTCTGGGAAAATAACCCTGATGATGTCATAGTGATGTCATCAGGATCATCTTAACTCCGCTGTCTTACAAACTGGGATCGTGAGGCTAGCTGTATGTTGTAGGAGTTTAACAGGCAGGTAGGGTCTAATAAAAGCCGCTACCGGATTGCATTATGGGATATGTTTTTGGAGCTTGAATGCACTGCTGAGACTGTGTCTGATATTCTGAAGCAAAACTAAGCTTGAAGGTTCATTCTTGACCTTCTAAGCAACATCTCATAGCCTTTGTCAGCAGATAAAGTTGCTCTGTTGTCATGGTGATTGTTCAACCTAATAGATCATTTATTTCTTATTTATTTCTCCATTATTTATTTTATTTGATGGTTTAAAGTCTTGGATACACAAAGTAAGTAGCAGTCCTTTTATCCAAGAAAAAATAAACTGTGTTTGATTTGATGGTAATGAGATATGTACACTGTGCCACATTCTGTAAATGTTTCATGTATGCTTCTAATTTCCAAGATGGATTCTGGCTTTTTCTTTAAGACACATGTTATGTTCCAATATATGAAAAGACGACATACGGGTATAGTTTGCTTGTGTCAAATTACTTTATCACACGCCGTTGCATTATTCAAAGGACTGCTTGAATCAGCACAACAAGCTGAATGATGAACGCATAATTCATAAAATATCATGACTGAAGATTTGTACCAGCTTTGCTGATGATCTCTAACGCTGTACTTCTTCCAGTGATGGCTGAGACTGGCAGCTGTTACTCTGTTAAGCAAACGGCGAGATCACAGAAAGAGATGACAGCCTTTTATGTACACACATCTCTAAACTACTTGATGCTGAGAATATCCAAATGCGTGTTATCTAAGTGGAAGGGGAAAGTGTTTTTTACAAGTTTGGATTAAAAGAAGGAGAATCCCTTTGATGAATCTTCTGTGGAACTTCTTTGAGTAGAACTATTGAATTTATGCCCATCTTGCAGTTCTGTGTAGTACATTGTGTGCACAGTCTTTCATCTGGCAGTTTGTGAGAATAAGAATATGGTGGAAGATGGCTGTTTACACTGAGTGGAGTGTTGACTGGCAGGCAGAGCAGTTTATAATATCAGGGCATCCATTCTGTCTTCTCCGCAGCAGCCGAGGAAAATCAAGCAGAGCCTCCCTGACTCAGGTTGTGCACCAGGAAGCATGATATGTTTTCTGTCGGCTCAACTGACGTATGCTGCTTTTGTGTTTTCATTCCCAATCTATTTTTCTGTGGTGCTCCAAGTTGGGCAACTATGTCGGCGTGTGTTATTTAAACTCATTGTTTCAGACGGACAACAGATTCTCGTAGGAGACATCCCCGGGACTCAGAGCTGCATCGTCAGAGACGGGTTCGGAGCAGGACTCGGCCAGTCTGCCAGAGACAGAAAGAGAGGAAGAGAGAAAAGTAATATTGCTACAGAGGTCAAAAGCAGGATATATTTATTCATCCAAGGGGTTCACAGGATATGCTTGGCTTAAAAATGTGAGAAGAAGAAAGGTTAGAATGTAGAATGACTGGAATGACTGTAAATGAGCCATCAGTGGCAGACAAGGGGAGAATACATACAAGGTCACACACAGAATTAAACTAAGCCATTTTACTATTAAAACTAGAACTTTGTGAGATATCAAAATAAATATTGATAAGTTCTAAACAAAACCCTACAACGGACACCTCAAAATAACTTATCAATAGTTGAAGATTGCAGGTAGAAAAAGTCTGTCTTTTCTTTATGTATATTCCCGATGTATTCAACAAGCTAAATAACTTGGAAGTGTACTTCCTTCAGTACAGTGTACTTTTGATGTACATGTGGAGTCCCAAATGAGCAGATGCCAGTAGTTCCCCCCCATGGAGGTCCTTAAGACATGTCAGCTCATCACAGAAGTTCCACCAAAGATGTAAACTACTTATTTAGATGATTTGCTTATTTCTGGACCATCGGATAATTAGTAGTATTCTAAACGCAAGGCCTCATGCAACATGCAATATCAAGCATGCAAATAACATGCCAGTCACATCACTTACCGGTGTCCATCTCCTCTACTTCCATGTTGCTGCATGCCAGATAGAAGAGGTTAAATTATGTTATAACACTCAGAATGTCTCTAATGAAATAGAGAAACAGTCAAGAAGCCTACAATTACATAAAATTGTAATAACCCATCACATTTAGATGAGGTTAAATAATTAATTTCCCTCATTCCCAAGCCACAAGTCAGGGTTAAGGCCAAGGTCGCAAATGAATGAAACATCTTAAATAGAAATGAAAGCATTTAAATAAACCTATTTGAACAGAAGTGTAGGTCAATAGTGTAGGTCAATAGTTTAATATACTTGAATAACTATCTACTATTACACAATTAACCCCTACCTGTGCTGATACGGTTAATTAAAAAGGGGTGGAAGTGGTTTGAAAAGTTAAAGGACTATATGGCACTGCTACTGACCCCTAAAGGATGTGCTGCTACATACAAATAAAGTGGAATAAGGTGGTTTAAAGTGGCCTCCAATGCCATCTTTATTGAAGAGGCTAAGTAGGACATTAGCACAAGAGGCCTTAAGGTAAGGGTTTTCTTTACAGGAGAGATAGCCCACAAAAACGAAAGATAAAGGATAAAAATGACACCTCTTTAATTCTCCTATCTGAAGGACTTATGTTCAAAGCTACACAAAGCTCTTAAAAGGACAGAGCAGTTTAGAACCAAACAGTTCACGGCTGTGGGAACAAAATGTAGACGAGATAGGCAATGACAATCTGTTGAATCTTTTAGTGTGCATGCTTTTCTTTGTAACCAGAGCAACATCTATTGTTTGTCCGTTGGCTGGAGCAGTTTTTAAAAGTGTGATCCCTGAACATTCGTAAAGGCGCCCAGAGAGAATAAAGACCACCACCCTCCTCTGCTGATCTAAAGGCACTCTACAAGTCACATGTCACACTGAGGAGAAGTGACAGCCGTGACAACTGAATGCGATCCAGAGTCTTCCACATTTCAGGGCAGATCTCATCCACCATTCGTGCTCCACCACAGCAGAGCCCGACATCCCTGTTGACCTCTGCAGAGGGGGTTAGCTCTAATATTCCCACAATCCTTCAGTATTTCCTGTAGGATGTAAAAAAATCTAGATCCAAGTGTCACACCTTCCTCCATTTGGAATCCACACTTCCTTTTCCCTGCTAAGAACAGCCTCAGGGATGACCTTCCTCTTCTGATCTCTCTCCACACCTGGCCACCCTTCTGTATATAATCTCTGCCTCTCATTTACCCATTTGTTTGAAACAAAGCGTTGCATGCTCCAACACAACAAACATATATTAGCCACAGGCAACACGACTTAATGAGTTGCGGTCTCTTTAATGTGTGAAGCACCATCCCTCTGCTGCTATTCTCTCTTTATGGATGGACAAAACAGCACTGCAGGACACACACACACACACACACACATATCAGCTGGTAATATGAGGAAATGGAAAGCTATGCAGAGAGTCTGGCCTATATGCCTAACAGTTTGTAGTGCATGGAGGCTCATTATCAAAGTGCACGATATTGTAAGTGTTAATATAGAACATGTTTTGTGTCTTTGTATGTCTCAGAAGCAGGATTTTTATTACACAAACAAGTTTTACCAGTCTGACTCACATTTCACCTTTTAGTCTGCAGCCTGAAGTTACCAAAACTAACTACATTCATTCTCTAATTAAGTTTTGACTTATTCTTTCTAATGGTAACACAGGTTTTTTTCCTGCAGAGAGAATTAGGAGGCAGCAGCCTCTGTCAAATTTCGTCCTGCCTCCGGCTCCCCACAAAACTCTGCCCAGTATCCTCATCGAAAACACCATTTTCTAGTGTTTTCGAGTGTTGGACTCCGTTTCATTTATGTCTTTGGTCAGGGCAGCAGCATTACGCTGATGTAGTGGCACTGTATCGTAATCAGCATAGTGAACAGGGAAGGGCGCTGCCAAGACTGCCAAAGAGGAACGAAAACAAAAGTCTGTTTGTGGCTGGACGGCAGCAAAGCAGGAACCAACCCTTTAAAATTACACAATCGCTCATTACACTTTCAAATTGAATATGTGCTTCAGCGTTTCCCACGGTAACGTCTTTGCCACCACACAAAAAAAATCATAATTTACAATACCTCAACAGTCAATGATCACTTGTACAAATACGTTTTAGCACACCACATTAAGTTACCACTCATTTATCATGTGCATCCTTTCTACTTCAGCTCATTGCCATGGATGTAATGTCATCTTTAATGCAGAGTTACCTGAGAAAAGGAGACTTTTGCTTATCCCTGTCTGTGTCTGTGAATTTCAATAAATAGCAGTCAATGTCAGTCAATGTGTCAAATTAAGTTTTTCTTATTCAAAAGAGTCAGATAGGTTACTGACAGCTGACCATCACTCTCAGTGCAACTGTCAAAATTGCTCGACAGCATTCAAAAGGTCTGTATAGAACTGGATTCAACATAAATGTGGTTTTCAAGGGGAAAACATTTAAATATTTTGTGTGCGAGAACAATACCATCTCCTTTCCTAAATAAAAGAATAAATTCCCAGTGTTGAGCAGTTGTCATAAGCAAAGGTTACCTTGAGAACGCATCATCGAGGCCATCCTCCACGTCCTGTTGAGACAAGAACAATATGAATCAATACACATGGAGAATTACTTCAAATAACAATCCTGATGCAGCTGTGGCTCTTCAATGAGTCAGCTGTTTGTCGTAACGTATTTCATCAAAGTGACACACAAATTCATTTATTAGCTGAAGAATCAAATAATGCACAACACAGGTTTTTGTTCCAATCAATGAATGAATGGCAATATTGCATGACTAATATAATATATAAACCTGGAAACATATGGATAAGGATATTTTTTGCTCTACACTCTCTGCACAAGGTTTGGGAAGGCAAGAGATCCAGCCAATTTAAATCACCTTGCATTGTTTAAATGAATGATATACTGAAAGATATCATGACATAAATATAATTCTATCCAATTTACACTAAGTAAGAGAGGAGTTAAGATCAAGACGGACTAGCTGATAAAATCTGACTCGATTAATTCTACCAATGAGAGAAAAACCCCATAAAGGGAGAATATGCAACAATGAACACAAATGGATTTGTAATATCAGCCTGTAGTGAGACATTCTAATGAATATGGTGCCACCTAGTGTTCAGAATCTGTAAGTGAACACCAGTACGGTGAATAATGGTGAGCCTCTGCAGCATAACAATTTAAAAGTTTTACAATAACTACATTTTACAGCTCAAAATCAGTGTCAGAAATAATCTATAACTCTAGGTATTTTCCCCATAAAACACAATAAAGGGGGCAAAAGAGTTGTATGTGTGAGAGTGTGTGTGTGTGATTGAATCTGGAAATGCTTAATATATATTTTATTTTCTACAGATTTTTTTTTTTTTACTGGATTACATAGAAAATAATTGCATTTCAAATATTATGAAAACAATAGAGGGAAAATTAGCTCAAAGGCACCAACTAAGTACCCTTTGACAAGAGTATATTTTATCATTTGCTGAAAAAAATCCATTTATCAAAATGTTTGTCAAATTAACTTTAAAAATGAAGAAATTCAATTTAGTAAAATTGCATTGTAACCGTATTATGGTCATGTTTAGTATATTACTTTACTGTGCTCTATCAGCCTGGCCAAAACTTGGGATAGGTGCCTCCATATCCGTCACCTAAGCATATAACCAATTTAACCATTATTTTTGGCCCAATCAAACCAATCAGCAGTTTGGAGGCGGCTGGTGTGACCTACCCAAGAGTCGTGTTTGATTGGTCGCCTTCGAGTGGGGTTACTGCGAGGCGAGGGTGAGCTGAGTGAAGCAGAGAAGAACGGCCTCCTGATCTTTTCCTCCAACCCAACAGGCTTGCGTGCCTCTGGATCTGGTGGAGGTGGCAGGTGTGGACGAGAGGTCGACAGGGACACAGGAGGTGAGACAGAGGGGGACAGAAAAAAAAAAAAAAAGGAAAAAGGACAGGATACATCCAGACACACGACAGAGAAGAGAGAAAGTGGGACTCGTCAGCTTGTACTATCTCTTTAAATCTCTCAACATCTCCTGCCTGTGGCATTCACAGCTTTCTCTTCAACAGGCATAATTTAATTATCTCTAAAACTTTCATACGCCTCTCTGTGCCGAGTTACTCCCAAAGTCCTTGGGGCTTTCACATCACATTTTCTCTCTGTCCTCGAGCCACTACCACTGGAAGTAGAGGCAATTTTAATCGAAAGAAGCTGGAAAAGCCAGCCCTTATCTAGCAACAAACTGAATAGATGATTAGGCCTCATTTAGCAGACCCCTTTAACCCCCTGAGGAGTGGAAAACATTTTGACCTATAAATGTCACGGCTATTGGGTAGTACTTAAAATCTCCAGTCCCCTAAATGACTTAATGAGTGGCGAATAATTAGGTGATTTGTACTAAGTGTGAAGTGATTGACAGCAGATAAACTGTTAGTATACTGTCTTCTGGAGGTTGTAGCAGGCTCAGTTCAATATGTAGCTAGAAGATGCTGTCATGTAAATTGAACTGAAAACCCCTAAGGAATTGACTGCTACCAACCCTGTCATGCTAGCTTGCCAAATAACTTTTGGCGAGGAAAAAACTGGAATGTCAATTTTCAAAAATGTCCCTTGACTCTAATGGGTGAATGGGAAATGGATTATATGGCTATCCACGAGTTTCTTCACAGACATTTCCACTTTATGCTAATCCCATGCAGTTCGGGCAAAAAAACAAGCTGTTTTTTTGCAGGCATTACAGAGTTTGAGGGTAAGAAATGTTAAATGTGTGTGTGAGAGGGTTCACTACAAAATTACATCGCTCATCGTTGTGTTCCAACTTGCACTAGAAAGATAATTTCAAAGTCATTATGCCACTGTCTACAAAAGCATTTACTCTACCATGTTCACCGGAAACTGATTATGAAAAGCCTCAAATCTGGAGGAATTTGTTCTTGACTCACTCTAAATCTGCATCTACCTACTGTCTCACTTTAGTGACTGCAATATATTATAGTTGTAATTTTTACAGTCAGAGTAATCTTGTCAGTGACAGGCAGTTTTGTTTCTCACCAGGCTTATACAGTAGGTTGAAATAACACAATCTTTATCCTCATCTTCCTAGAAATACAACACATGAATTCTTCAAGGCCAGTTGCAAATGTAACATCAACCTCCGCAGCACCAAAAACTTACCAAGAAGTGTGTCAAATATGAATGATCTTTTTAAAGTATTAAATATTCATAACTAAATGAACAACAATTAAAGTTAAAGTTGATTAAAAAAAACAGTGTGATGTGCAAGCACAAGGGCGGGTAGAATAAAAAACTAACTAGAATGACTGGCAGCTGATGAAGAGATAAACATGTGAGGTTGTTATTGTGCCTCAAAACTAAATGGATAAAAAATGTCCATCACTAAAAGAAGCACACCTCTCAGTAAGCTCAGTGTGGATAATTAGCTCTAGCAATCTGGTCAGAGTCAACGGTTTCTTGTGAGTGAAGCTTTGCCTGTATATACTGTCATTTAATGTGTTTACACATCTGGAAAATACAGTATCGGGGCATAATTTAAGGAAACAGCTTGAGGAAACTCAAGTGGAAACTCTAATGTCTGTGTTGTAAATTAAAAAGTAAAGACAACACATTGTGTTGAGCGGAGGATTAAATGCCAGCCGACGTCATTACAATTTCCCTGTCCTTCATGTGATGCAAAAGGGCCCAAAAACACTTCTTCCTATAGACTGACAGTGGGAAATAGACGTCTTTAACTCAGCAGATACTTTATTTGAATTAACTTACAAGTGTAAAAACTTGAACAGCTCTTATCTCAATCATTTAGTCCTAAAAGTTGTAAAATGCATCAATAGCTGAATCCAGAGTTATTTACCTTCCTCCACTCATCTGAATGTGCCTGAGAATGAGGCTGGACCAAGGGCTGTGAGGCGGGGTTACATTTATTTGCTAGTTCTCTTCCTCTTTGGGCCAAAGGATCTGGGTAAATTTATCTGGATTTTATATATTTAGAAGTCAATCATTTTTTTGTTTCATGTGCCACCGATGAACTTTCATAAGAATGAACAGGGTAGTAAATAAGTGTATTTCACAAAAATGTTCCCATCAAATCACCTGAAGAATGATGAAGTCAAGGTTAATCCTTTTACAATACAATCCCATCTCTTGTATTAGCTGTTGAGCTTTATGTGATCTGCAGAAATGCACTTTGGATGAGGACAAAATCAAATGAACTCACCTGCAGGAACACACTGAGTGTCTGTTGTCTCTGTCTGCCCTTTGCTCGCTGCACAAGAACAGCAGGTCCTGGCTTTTTTGTTTTTGTCTGCAGACAGAAAAAAAAAAAGGGGTTGTCAAAACTAAACCTAAAGAAAACTACGTGATGTTTGAAATGTATTGGTATTTTAACTTTCGGTTGTTAACAATTAAAGTTTAGTGGCAATTTCACATTCAGGAAGTGCAGTGGTGTGACATTCAAATAGCTCAGTGGAGATTGTGGAGGTTAGAAGAGTGTAGCAGCGATGAGGTACTTTTGTAGATGAACCCAAAAGTTAACATCACACTGGTTCCTTGAGATAAGCTCTGTGGCACACACAAGTTTATGATGCACACGCGTTTTGATAAAGCTGATATAATCACAAATGAACGGCAATTTTTTAAAAGCATGAGCAGAATCGGTAAAAAGCTATTGTAGCCTCAAAACAAACAACACCATGAGCGCCAGTTTCCACGACGAGACTGTGAAGGCCAACTAGTCAGAGCGATGACGTTTTGCAGTCTCGTTTATCCATTCCTTAGCAACCACCTTTTTTAAAACATGTAAAAGCATCAGAATTCAAAAGAGCGGTATTTCCTCATGAATTTTAGAGATGTAGAACAACATTTTAAATCTCTTAAGCTTGTGTTAACCACAGACCGTATTTCAGGCATCTAACCAGAGATGAGAGAACAAGAAGTGCTAAAACTCTGACTCATCTCTGGGTTTAAGGACTCATAGCTGCTACACTCTGACATTTCCCTCGGTTCTTTTGAATGTTAAACATATTCAATAACTGCCCTCCCAACTTTGCTTGAAAACCAAAAGGATTCTTTGTTAGATTAGTCACAGATTGGATGTACAAACTTTCCTTACTCATATTCTTTTCAAAACAGTTCAAGAGAAAAACCTTTTATTGATCCGTCTCAGTGTCGTCTTTCTCCTGTTCAGTGAACTTACCTTCCTGAGCAATCTCCCACAGATCGAGGGCGACTTTAAAGGCCTGGGCTACCGTTAATGTCACAGCCTGAGCCTGAAAAGAAAAGGGCAAGAATACAAAAATTCATAGTGAAATATAAAACATATGGAAAAGTTTTGATTAAATTTGGTGCTCAAGAAAATGTTTTGCTTTGACATCTTTAATCTGATTATTTAAACTGTGATAATATGCTTTGAAATTAAAATGTAATTCTTTTTTCTGCAACTACTTCTATATCTAATCTTATAAATATCTCTACATACAGACTGATGAGTTGTGAGGTGTGTTGCCACCAGATGGAGCCATACACTGTCTAGATTTAAGCCTCTTGATTCCCCAAGTATATTGCATATAAACTCAATCCTCAAACAAACTGACCGTAAGACCTGCTACAGTCCAACAGCATGTATTATATACTGTACATCAAGCTCAATACAGACACAGGTAAACACAAACAAAATCGTAAGTGATGCACACTCACAATCTTCTTCTTTTGGCAGAGAAACGCATGGCACTCCAGGGTCTCATTAAACTGACTCTGAGAGACGTATGCGAAGACCTTGTCCTGAGTTTTATCTGCTGTGCAGTACGAGATTCTGGAAGAGAAGAAAATGTTGTTCCTATTTACTAACACTATCAATTCTCCTGACATAAGTGCATTTATGAGGATAAATGAGCAACTGACCAAGAGGAACCCATTTATGAGATGAATGAATGGAATAATGGCAGATTTTTAACCCTTTGGCCTTACACACAAAGGCAGCTAAAGTGAGTTGCATGTCTGTGTGAAAGGGTAAGGGTTTTTTTTTATCTTTATTGTCATTATCCTCTACCCAAGATATTCCTCATGTCAATGTTTTGGTTTATTTTGTAAAAAGAAAAAAGGAGCTTTTATGAATTAAAGAGGTAAAATAAAACATAATGCACTACCTTGTCATTTTCCAAGTGCCTTCATCATTTCAGCTGTTAGTTAGAAAAAGAAATGTGATTTCACAGAAAAAAAAAAAATGTAAACAGAGTTGTGGGTTTTACCCTTCTATATTTGGTTTCGGGTAAGCATGGACAGCCTAGACAAAGGTCAGAATGTGCAGACAATCTACTGTGTTTTTATTCAAAGACACCTGCTAAGGGTGAGAACTGAGGACGTTTGTACAAGTACTGGTTTCTGAACTTCTTTTCTCCATCTCTCACTCTTCCAAGCACATGTAACCTTATTTATTGCAATGAAACCCAGAAAAGATGGCTGCTCTCAGTGTATTCAAAATGCATATTTTGTTAAGAGAATAGTTTTCCCCAAATGAAGCAAACATCCATTTTAATCACAGAACACACATATATACCAAATGACATTATATATAGTGTATAGGCTGCAAAGTCCACAACTTTGCTTTTTCTCTCAACCTTTTCTGTATTCATGAGCAAACCAATCATAGCAGGACGAGAGCACTGTTTTTGAATATTATGCTGATTAAGTCCCACAGCTGGGAATGGTAGAGCAGAGACGAATGAGCAGCAGTGTCATCCGTGAGAGATGCTTGGAGCTGTGAATGAGCTCTTCAATGCTTCATATTTTCACAGTAATTGTGAAGCACATTTCGTGTTTTATGCACAAAAATCTACCTAAATCCTGATACAATATTGCTTTGTGGATGCAAGGCTCAGATGGTTAAATGACCCTGAAATAAGCTGCAGGGGCATCTTAAAGAGTATGAGGTTTTTGTTGAATTCACTGTATTCATTTGTATATGCCTATATTCCTCAGAGTTTTGTCTTTTTTGTCTCTTGAGGACATCAACCAATATAGAAAGGCATGTAAAACTGCCAAAAATCTGAAATCTGTATATTGCAACTTCTGTTGAAATATCAGAATTTCTACTGTCGGTAAAGTCGTGGATTACGAATTGATCTCTGCTGTGACTATATTCCGCTTGAGACCTCATTCCCAACAGTCACACTGAATCTCTCCTTCATCTTATATCTGGTTTTCAAGAAATCCAATTGCCTGCAAATCCAGTGACAGCCATGGCCAGTTATTTTCAATGGAAATCTAAAACCAATCTAGACAAAGCAGCTCGTATAGGTCTACTGAAGCGACAGACACAAAACCGATAAATTTGTTTTTGTCCGATCTTATGCAGGCTATTAGAAGCCGTATCGATCTGGAGGTTTGTTAGCTAAACCAGCAGAGTGTGTCATGTTTGTTGCTTTAAATAGATGTGTAAATGAGCCACAGTGAGTGATGCACTTGAACTTTGACACTATAATTAAATATACATTCTACATCATGAGCTGCACAAGATCCAGATTGGATTATTTTACTTTTAGAATGCAGAAACAGAACTCTACAGGCCAAAGTTTTTGTTTTTCTCTGAATAAACCACAATTCATACGTTCTCAATCAGATTTAGATACTCAGAGTCGCTCAATGCGTGTCATCATCATCGGTATGGAGGACCAAATAAACCTGCAGTCAGGCCTGTGTCCATTTCTATACAATCTGCCGTCACTACAGTAGCTTGTAAGCCGTAAACAAAGAGGGATCTGCAGCTATTAGCCGCTCATTTTGCTGCACCACTTCAAGAGAAGCACTAAAAATAAAGTAATTTATTCGGTCAAACAACAAGCATGAAAATCACCAGCGCTCGGATCTCCCTCTCAGATTGTTTGCTGGCTTGCTCCGCTGATGCATGACCCACATTGCAATGCCCATGACACCCGGCTCAGTATTTCCCCCTCTCCCACGTCCTGTAACTTATATTTGGGCCGTAATTGCATAAAAATAAAAGGGGGGGAAAGAGTTGAAAGGGTTGACCTATTTAAGATTGGTTTCCAAACTGCTAAATATACAACTTAATGATCATCTTATTGAGACATTATCTACTTTCTGCCTAGAATATTAGGCGCAACCTGGTTTCACTGATTTCTGGTGACTTTTATAGTTTGAGCTTCCACAAATTTGCATCTTGCTGTTTGTGAACTTTCTGAATTTCAATTTGTTGTTCAATAATATTTATAACTTTATACATTATTGATAAGAAAGTAATGCATTATATACAGCACATTGGTGCAAACTAAGTAGCAGAAACTATCAAAATCCATTACTTTTAGAAACAGTAACCGTGGTAATGGTAAAGCAGTGTTCTTGTCATTCAAGCAATCAGTGTTTCAGGGCTAAACAGACAATATAAAAAACAACAAAAAAAAAAGAAAAAGTTTTTTTAATAGCTGCCATTGATTATATTATCTTTGTATTACTATATCTAAGTTCAACTTTAAAGGCACCACACTGAGCATGCTCTTAAAAGTTTAAATAAAGGTTCCACAAATGTTCCAAATCATCATTGACAGTCAGATGAGGACTGAAGTCTGAAGATACAAAGTCTTCAAACACAGCCAATGCCTGGAACTCATCCCTACTCTCTCTTATATCCAATTCTGTGTGTAGATACCCACTTCTGAGATATTTACAAATGCACTGCAACAAGACATGCTGTTTGTTGTCAATAACATGTTGTTAAAATATTGAGCAGTAAACAAACGCAACATGAGCAAATAGATTAGTGGACATACAGGGTCCGCCTGAGGAACCAAGATCCCCAAATAAGTATCAGCAAGAATCTATGACTGTAATTTGAGAAATAAAATGACACAATGGTGGTGGACATCTCCTCTCATCAATAGCAACAGTTCAACAACTAGGAATGTATCATGCAGTATGGCAAACAAAGAAAATTGTTCATTATAATATACCATCCATGTGCAAATACTGGAATCTCTTAGAAATCTCATTGGAGTGAATGCACATTTAAGATTTCATATTTTTTTTCCAAAGACACACAAGCCTGTTCCATTTACGGTCACTTCTACAGAGTGTGATGAAACAAAGGTCTCTAAAGAAATCCTTATGCTTGCACATTTCACTCGTAAAAAATAAATAAATGCTTTAATTACTGCCACCAATGTGACAAACAATGTATCGTATTCACAGAACAAGCCTTCAGCTCGAAACAACAACACCAGGAAAGAAAAATAATTGACAGCATCACAGAATTCTCACTAAGCTGGAAGAACAGAAGCTGAGCTGTCAGTCTGCATCATATCTCCAACGGGGCTCTGCGGACGGCGAGCCTTTGATCTGCTCACTGTGTAGAGCACCGCTGTTTGTGAGGCAGAGAGGGAACATCAATAGAAATATTTAAATATTTACGGTACAAAGCGTGAATGGAACTTCAAACAACAAACCCGCAAATTTTCTATGTAAACTGAATAAAGCAGATATGCCGTTTAACACAACGATGGACTACTTTTGTTCAACTTTTTAACTGGACATAAGTTTATTAATAAAAAAGACAGCATTGTTCTGAAAGAAATACATGCAAAATACATTCAAGAATGGTAGAGAAAAGACAGAACGTTGTTTAGGGGGTCCGACAGACACCTCTCACAAATCTAATGGTGTGTCAGAACAGCGTGCATCATTAACAGGTGGAGTGTCAGTTATGGTTTCAGCTCTTCGTTTCTGACCCGTATGGTGTTGCTGATTGATATGCTGCTGGTCGATCTCTGAGAGCTCCTGTCAGAATATGAATCAGTAACACCAGTGCATGGAATCTGAACACCTCAACACGTTCTGCTCATTTGGAGATGCCAGTTATACTGTCTGTATCTTGTTGATTTTTTTATTTAGAAATAAAAAATACCAGAAATAAATAAGATAGCAAGATTGTGAAAAGTTTTCAGTAACAAAAAACATGTTTAGATTCATATAAATTACTTGGATTCACAATTGAGAGATGTGTTCTCTATTTATGACTTAAAAGAATAGTTTTGCAATTTGGGAACTACACTGAAACGAGAGTCAGATGGGAAAAAAGACAACACACTCATGTCTATGCATTATGGAGCTAGTTCCAGGAGATGGTTAGCTTAGCATAAAGAGTGGAAGCAGGGGGAACCACTAGCCTGGCTCGCTCAAAAACCAATACCTCTAAAGCTCAGATATTAACTTATATCTTGTTTGTTTCATTTGCACAACAAATAATTTCAACAATTTATGTCCTTATGCAGATCTTTGTTCTTTATTTTTAATTTTTTTACCCTAACAGAGCCAGGTAAAACGTTTCCGCCTGCTTTCAATCTTTATGCTAAGCTTTATGCTAAGCTGACTCTGGTATTATAAACTTTCTATATTATTACATGAGATAAGATATCCCTGGGGACTTTGGCCATCCTAATGTAAAATAGTGTTTTACTTGTTAGAGCTGAACGTAAATTTAAACTTTATTGATTGTTGTGAGAAAACGCTCCAGTGGCAGTTTGTAAAATATTGTCATATTTATTTTGATACCTCTATTTGGTAAAGAAAAAAATACTGTATTACTTCCTATTCTCAAAAAAAACCCAACCCAGCTCTACTATTGTATAATATCATTAAACCTCCTGTGTGGTTTAGTCCTTGACATAATCCCTGCCTGCAGCAGCACTGAGAGGCAGACTTGATCATGTTAGAAGATCAAGCTCATGATAATGTAATCCGAGTGGCTGATACTGCAAAGTGGATGCACCTTAAAACGGGCTGCCAGGAAGTGAGTGACTGTCAAAGCTGCTGAATTCAATATCAGTTTGTAAAAACTTAAATGCTACTGATACAGGATGATATTCATTGTTTGTGTGGGTGTGGGTTCTGTGTGTGTTTGTGTATGTGTATGCGTGTGGGTGGATTGGGTGGGAGGGTGGGTCATGGCTGCGAGTATCTTATTTCCAATGCGATGGCATGATGCCTTCCTGTCTGTTTTCTATTCCTCACTAAGCTTCGCCTGAGGGAAACAGCCCGACCTCCAGTAAGTGTGAATACACAATTAGCTACACGAATACACACACATTTACGTACACACTCGCTGTGTGAGTTCTATACTCATATGCTCATGTGTCCATCTATGGCCACATACACACACCCCTTTTTTATTAACTTTTTCTTCCTTACTTGTTATGCACAATAAACAGACATTTGATCCATTCCCTTACATCTACACTTTCTTTCACCCTTGACTTGCTGTCTTGGCCAATAAGTGGATTATGTGCAACTAAAATAAGACACAAGATAGGAGGGGGAAGAGGAGGAATGGGGCTGTAAGAAGGTGGGGTGGGGGTGGGGTCTCATAACGGGGATAAATCAATCCTCAGTCATCCAAAGCTCTGCATGTGGCCTTTCTCTCCTGTATCATTACCCGGGAGCATTGGCAAAGACTGACAGCGCAAGTTTCAAAGTGGGCAATTAGTCGTGGGGTATTCCTGCGTTCAGAGCTCTGTTTATGTTAATATGTGCAGAAAAGAAAAAGATTCCTTTCAAGACATTTAAAAAAAATGAAAGGCGAGGAGGAGAGGAGGGGGGGGGAGATAAGGAGGGAAGGAGATCAAAGACGAGGCTGATTCCCCTGGCCTGTGGTCTGTTACCACTGATAAGGTGGATCGGGAACGGATGCAGACAGACACACACGAACACACACCAACCACATGTATCATCACACACACACACACACACATACACGCACACACACACGCACACACACATACACACACATACAGCCCTTGTCTTTATCACAGGCCGTTTTGTAATCACAATCCAGCCATATGATATTTAGACTGTAAGCCTCAATGTCAGAAGGCCCGATCTATATTACAGGATGCTATCCAGAGAGGGGAAGCCAGCCAGCAAATCACACACACACAAACACGCACAAACACGCACACACACACTGTTCACTGATTTGGTAGACTGAAAGAGGTTAGTTTTTATTGACACAGAGAGACAGTATCAGACTCCCCCCAGGCGACCCCCGCCTGCCCTTCCATTATTGGCTTCCCGGTGAATTGATCAAACATGAGACTCACAACCGGCTCGGAGCAGAAAACGGCTTTGTTCAACCCTGCAAAAGGAGTCCGAGCAATGAACAGACAGCAAAGTGACCCTAGATAGAGGATATCAGGTTCTTCATGTATCAGATGAAGCCACTTCTTTGTTTTTAGGACTCAACTTGAAGGATTATCAGCATCGTTATGATTAGATGATGAGCAATAAATCAATAAGGAATAGCAATACTTTAGTTAATTAACCATCCATTAAATGAACCAATGATAATTTATTATGTATCAAGTCATATTGGCCATCCTTATAAAGTCAGGCATTTTGCCTTTGAGGTAACTCTTTGAATATGTAAATTGACACTTTGCATGCAGTGCCTTGAATTCTTAATGCTTTGCATGACGTTTCCAATTATTTGCATCAGAGTAATAGTCCTAAATGAGGTGACTGCCACTTGTAACATGTAAAAGCACACACTTATTACATTACATAAGAATTCTATAAAACAGTAAATGGCTTTACATAACCACAATCTAAAAGTACTGGTACTGAATGGGGATCAAAACGAGTCATGAACTGTACAAATGTGCACTTTGCTCGATTGTTTGAGTCAATCAGCTCAGACACTGAGCAGGTTTCCCTTTCAAATCTATTTGAATTGAGTATTTTGTATTTACCTGTATATGGAGACGTTCTCTATGAGGTCTGTAGTCTCTGTGTCTGTCATGATGATGCCCTTCGGTGAGACCGTCAATGTTACTTTACGAAACTTCTTAGCGCTGGCCCTTGCCTGTGAACATGAAATATGAAAAACACATTTACATCAAATAGAGAACATCTCGTCGCAGAGCTACCCTGTCACTCTGACATAAATATAAGATGATCTTACTTCTGATTAAACACCCAAAAACCCCTCAAATGCTTCAGTGGCTGCCGAGCAAAATTAGGTAGCCTGCAAGAGTTGTCCCAGAAAAGTGGGGAATTTCTAAAAAGGTGACAGAGCTTTGGGGGAGGAAAGCTGCAATGTGTAGCCCAGAATGAAGGCCACACTTTGCAACTCGAGGTCGGGTTGGCAGCCGCTCACTCCCCCTGCCGCTCTGCTCCATCTGGAGTTTCAGAAAACACGGGCATTGTGCTGAGCTTGCAGTCTTTGAGGACGCCTTTCGACAATGACAATGACCTCCTTAACATGCAATTAGCTAGCAAATGAGAGCAGTTTAGTTTCACATCCAAATGGTATCGGCTTTAGAATCAGTAGAGTGACCGTGAAGGAATACAGAAGGGAAAGAAGAAAGAAATGATTTCATCGTTATACTGCACATTTTTCTACATTCACCCTGCGAGAGAACTCTTTCATTTCTGCAGAAGGGGAAACAAAGGTGACAGCGAAGAGAAGCTGTGGATGAAAAGAGGTGGGATCTTTGCTTAAACAGAAAACAAGGACTTCTGAAGGACATCGGGATCGTTGCCGTGGCTTGCTGTGGGAGCCTAAATACCCCGGAGATGTAGACAAGGAGCAGCATGTTCTGCTTAAAACCACGGCACTTACAATATGGGAAACTTAAAATAGAGAGAGAACGAGTGCCGTGGCTGACTGTGGCAGCTCCTTCATGTAGGAAGTGCTAACAACCCAATTCTGCGGTCATGTTACTCATGTCGTGCCACGAGGCAAAAACCAATCTGTCAGCTTCAGATACGCCAAGTTCAGCCTCTCTCTGGTCCCTCTGTCTTGTCTTATCATGCCTGAATGAAGCATGTAGCAAATGGAAAAGTCACCAAATGTATTCAGTAATCCCATTCAGGTTGATTGGTTTCCAAGGGAACAGACAGAGACAACCGAGTTGCTTTTCCTGTCCTGGTATAAATCAATTGAATCTTAATCCTGCCATTAGGTTCGGTTCAGTCTCTAATTGAGAAGCGGGGGGTTTATGATAATGCTGCCTGTGCCAAGCTTTTCTTTCTGCAGAGAAAGCCTTCCGGCAGATTAGACATTCGTATTGTTGGCAGCACTCATTGAAAAGGTGTGCATGTGTGTGAGCATTGAAGGGAAAATGAAAAGAGGGAATAAGAAGTATGCAAGTTTCTGTTCAGAAAAACATGCAAATAGTTTTTTATGTCTGGATAGTCACCGGTTACAATTCAACAGTTGGTTCACAGTTTTCAAAATAGTATTGTGAAAACGGACAGGGTTCTGAATTGATGCAGAAAACACACAAATCTCCCATGTGGCTCAGTGTTGTTAAGTAAACATCATATAACTCATTTGACTGCTGCACACGTGCGACCACTGATAATCCTGGATTAGCCGCTATGTTGCTGACCTTGATATATAAACATGACTCAACTATGACTACACGCCAAGAGAATTACAGAAAGTTATAGGTTATTGACACTGATTGATCAGTTTCAAAGTCATTCTGCTGGTCTATTCAATATTTTAAGAACATTTAAATTTGGACTGTTTATTTTACATGCTAATTTGAAAGACAAAACTGAATACTGAATTGAATGATTATTAGAGTGTTCACAATGTTTTTTTGACATTAGAATATATTTGCTGAGGTGGTAATGACTTAATTGCTGACATAAAGAACCTTTTATATTCTAATTATGTTGTAGTGGTGCCCCAAGTTGCATTATACTGTAGATATGGTGCAACAATTTACCAATTTATCATACCTGACCATCCTGAAAAAACATTGTCCTGCATAATCAGAATAACATGTTTAAAAATCTACATTTGACAAGTATTCGTACGGCACTTCAGTTTGAGGCTGCAATTTCACCAATCCCCAAGAGAATTTCTATAAAAAGCATCACCGTAATTGAAATCTTCACAATGTCACTCATGAAATTTCACCTTGCTATTGAGGATCCTGACCTTGTCTACAGATTTATATGCAACACTGTTTGCAAATATCATAATCAGCACTTTCATGTGTACTATATTATGTATTTAGAATTAAATCAAAGTATAGTGTGCAAGATTTGCATGTAAGCGTCAATATGACTTCCATTATAGGGTTGTATGAGTCAGAAAGAGACCAGTGACTCACGGTGGAAACAATTCTGCGAATGGCAGCCGAGGCCATCTCCTCTCCTTTGGGTTGGCCCACCAGAGTCATACCCAGGTACTTCACATTGAACACCATCCCCTCCAGCAGAGTCTCCTTGGTGTCCGTCCAGTTCTCTGGCAGCTCTGGTTGGACAAAAACACAAAAGGACACAAGAAATCAACCAAAATGCTCTGATCTGGCTAAACAAGGTTATATAATTGGAATCATTTTGCTGAATATAAAATCCAGAAAAATATCCAGAACAAGTATCAGCTCAAATAGTTGTGGATGGATGTTTGCTAATTATATATGAACATGTGGTATAATACACTTTGTCATATGACTCCGTGCATTAGATTAAATTTAAAGTTATTTTGAAAAGGGATTTACATGTTAGGAAAGAACACTCTGAAAAGAAAAAAACATCTAAAAGCCTGTCAGAAAACATTTTCAAGTCAGTGTCTACATTTCATTGTTTGTTGAGCAGTCTGTTTACAGTACTCAGCGCAGACAGCATGAGTGTTAGTAGAGTAACGTCTCAGCTGATCAGACAGTGGTGTGTGGATATACTGACTTTTGCAAAAACTATATGTGACATAATCATTTTAAAATGTAATTGTTTTTGTTGCAGCGCTTGAAATGTTGTTTTCTATTACACTTGTAGAAGTACAAAATCATGTGTGCAATGGAAGATAAGAATACAATAACAGCAGAACTCTACTGAGAGCATAAACAGATGGCTTATGGTTTACTTTCTCTAGGAAACCATCCATAAGTGATCCTGGCATTCCACACTATGCTTACAGTTTCTGAATTTGATTACATCCTATTCCACTGACGTCTGTTATCAAACCCAGTATCTGCTCTGGTAGACGGAATGGCTGCAACGTCTTGCTGTTGCTGTGACTTCCAACAGGTAGCACAAAGCAAGCTGTCCTCTAGACATGGAGGGAGACTGTGCTCATGCAGAGAGCTTAAAATACCTCTCAAAGACACCTGGACACCCCGCAGTGGAGCATCAGGAGACCGATAGCTTACAAAACTATGCAACAGACCCCATTCTGTGATAAACTTCTTGGGGCGATAGTGAAACATTATCCACATTTAAAAAGTATTTTAACACCAAAGTTGCTGCGATAAAGACAAGCACAAAACGCATGCAAAACCATCTGATAAATAGATATATTATAGATATTATAGATATATTAATATAGAATCTATGATGTATTTCTGCTCAAACACACACAGATATGATTCTGAGATTGACAAAGAGGGAGAAAGAAAGATAAAGAGACACAAACACAATGGTTGTCTAACACTCTACTGGGCTATACTGGCACCAAATTCTCCAAACGGGCTGAGCCATCTGTCACTGGCAGGCCCCATGCAGCTGTGAAGGCGAACAGCAGAGAACACCGTCCCCTAACAACGCTTCCAACAGCTCTGAATTATTAACTAATCTTCAATCATACTACGGGGGCCGCTTCAAAACCAGAGAGCGCATTTCATGTTATTAAACGGTATTGCTTAGATGGTGGGCAGCATCGTTGGTTGTCTTCGACCTGTTCAGGATAAGAGGTGTGTGATGATTAAAAGTCTCTTTTTTTGTCTAATAGAAGTTGTGAGACTAATACTTAAAGCAATTCATGGTCCTGAGCCTGAAGGTTCACACCATTTATGAATGGTTCTTTAATGTGTTATGGATCCATGAGGGAGGAATTCATCCTTTGTCTTTTTGCCATCTCCACAGGAGCTCAGAGGTCAGGGTCAGTTACTGAACACAGGGGGGGTTTTAGTTACTGCCCTATGATTTACGCAATGCGGAAAATACTGACAGGATCGTTGAAACTGTTGATTAAAATGGAATCAGCTGGGAAACACGGAATATCTTGTACTTTGCTGATAGTTTTTGGAGCTTCCTAACAAAAGCCAAAGAACAGAAGCAAATTGGGCGCTGGCTATTCAAGGACACGAGCCGAGAGTCTTGCATATGTATCAACCAGCAGGCTAAATATCTGACCTGTCGGGGAGCTGCAGCCAATGAGAGCGCAAGATACGTGTTGGAGGAAACTTGAGGGTCATCAGATACTCATCCAAGAGTCTGAGGTCTTCGACACACAGCTGAAGAGCACTTTGTTTTACAAAAGGACGGAATATTATGCATTGAAGCACTATCTTTGGTAAAGAATATATATATATATTGTTGCAATCAAATGAATTAATATTCAATTTTGATATGTTCTAATAATTGTAGAAATGTCCTTCTTCCGCCACATGATAAGACATTTCTTTCTGACTACAAAATGCGCTTCTATTGTAAAACACAGAATTCAGAAATATTTAAAAGGAAAACCAAAAAATTGTCTATATCAGAGTTTGGAGTAACAATAGCAGTTTTCCTTTGACGTTTATTTGGTTTAGGAAAGTTTATTGAAAGCAACCTCACTCTACGTCATTGGTTGTTCCTCATCATAATGCAGTATTTTGTATTTAAGACCCTTTTACATTATAATTGTTTAAAACGAGTCAAATGGAAACATCCAAAAGTCAGCTGTTTGATGCTGTTTTGTGTACTTCTGTGAGAGATGCGAAACCTATTATTAAAAAAATGACGCTGCTAGAATGGAAAGCATGACAGGCGTGGTAACAGTACCTAAGGATGGGACTTCCAATTCCCAAAAATTTAAATATTTCTCACCTCGATTAACTCCAATTTCAATTCTTCTGTATGGTTTGGGTCAGCCTAAGTTGTGATACAGCAATTCTTGGTCAAAAGATTTATTGCATGGTTGCGTTCTTCAAATTGTCACATCACTACAATGCTAAAGTGCTACAGTCCATGTTGTGTCTTCAGCAGGCTACACACATGAATTATTAAAAGGGCTGCATGTTGATGCTGCAGGGTTTCCAATATATCATCCCCCTAAAAGAGGAGCGCTTAAATTTTTAATAAATCCTGTGTGAGTCTACAGAGGGACTGCTGATAAGAGTGACAGGCGCAAGCACAGGGAGGCTAATTGGATTTTAACATGTTCAAGAAAACACTGAGGAGGACGGAACATGTGCGCAATTTGAACTTTTTATTTTTCTATATGCTACATTTGTCATCTGTGGGAGTGTGGGTTAGTGTGAGAGTGTTGGTCCATGTGATCTAATTTAAAAGAGCACAAAACAAGATTAGGGTGGGCGAGGCCACGCTGGGGCACTGATGACGTTTG